>NC_091287.1:439328006-439628706 GCF_032444005.1 Ranitomeya imitator
GGTTCTGGAGAGAGCTTTGTCATCTTCTCAGTATCGAGTTAAATCTCTCTTCGGCATATCATCCCGAGACGAATGGGTTGGTGGATAGAGCCAACCAGACCTTGGTCACATATCTGCGACATTTTGTCTCTGCTAAGCAAGATGACTGGGCATCTTTGCTACTGTGGGCGGAGTTTGCTCTTAACAATGCTGTAGCTGACTCCACTGGACAGACCCCATTCCTACTTAACTATGGTCAGCATCCGCGGGTACCTTCCGCCGATTCCAGGGTGGCAGACTGGGCTGTGGAGGCACGGGACATTTGGGATCGCACTCAGGATGCCATTCGGGCTTCCAAGGAGAGAATGAGGTCCTCCGCCGACGCACATCGGCGCCCCGCTCCAACCTTTGCTCCTGGCGACTTAGTGTGGCTCTCCGCCCGTAACATCAGGCTGCGAGTTGAGTCTACCAAGTTTGCACCTCGCTACTTAGGTCCTTTTAAGGTCCTCGAACAGGTTAATCCTGTGGTTTACCGTCTGGCCCTTCCTCCACGCCTAGGTATCACCGACACCTTTCATGTGTCCCTCCTTAAGCCCGTCTACATGTCCCGGTTTTCTGAGTCATCTACTGGGACGTCGGGTTCATCTACGGATGATTACGAGGTGAACGCTATCTTGGGGTACAAGGTGGTTCGTGGCAAAAAATTTTATTTGGTGGACTGGAGGGGTTACGGTCCTGAGGATAGATCCTGGGAGCCTGCTGAGCACATTCGGGCTCATTGCTGCCTTCGAACATGGCGAGGCCCAAGGAGGGGGGGAGGCCTAGAGGGGGGGGTAATGTTAGGGGTCGAGTTCCCGCTTCTGCACAGGGGGAATCTCGGGCCGCTTCTGCTGCGGTCTCCCATTCCTCTCCTGCCGCAGGTAAACCTGCTTAGCAGAGACGACGGTCCTTGCGTCTGGCTCAGTCTCACTCGGTGCTTAGGCTTGCTGTTGCTTCTCCAGCTTTTGCCATTAAAGCCAGTGCTGGTCAGCAGCGAGCGGGCTTCTCTGGGACTAAGTCATTATTTGCACACACTGAGCATGCCCAGGGCAAGATCTCCCGTTGAAGATCGAGGGTCACGTGCTCAGGCACTGCAGCACATCCCATTGGTCCTCTTGGCAGGTCCTGAAAGGGCAAAACTTCTGTAGCTACTTCCTGTGCTGCAACTATATAAACTGCGCATGACCGCACGGCCATGCGCTAGTGTACAATTGTATACATGTGTTTGTTGTGAGTGCAAGTCGTTCATTAAATACCCCTACCCTATGGTATGACTTTTCGCGTATGGTGTATGGCTGCTATCTAGCGCCCGACTAACCACTCAACGTGTCACACACGTATCAGCGTCTATTGCTGTGTCCGCCAGTGCGGCGCCACGCGCCAGTAGTGCGCTTCCTGACCCACGTCTGGGTGCTTAGTGGTGTTTGCCAGCACGGCACAGTTCGCACTTCGGTGCTCTAATAATAATAGTTACCTAACACACCCAGTTGCGGTGTTTGTGTCAGCAAGTGGTCTAATCGGACTTCAATCCTGAGTCTTGGGGTTGTGTCCGCTGACTCCTTGCTTGCACTCTTTAGTGCGGTATTGCGGACCTGTGGCTTTACCGGGTTCGCTTCCACGGCCATATTACGCTGCCATTTACTAGCAGCAGGTTTTCACCTGCACGGTGGACCCCGGACTGCGAACGCATCTATTACATCTTTCTTGGTGCGTTCCGCCAGTCCTAACAAGAGGTTTATCAGCATGGAGATTTGGGTAGATGCATGTAGAAAAAATGTAAAGTCACAGCATGGCAGGAGTCTAAAGAGATAAAAAGTGAGGCAGAAGCAGGAAGAGTAGTATGGAAGGTATTATACAGCAGTACAAACCTGTGTTTCTGTGAATCCAGCACCAGAGTGAGATAAATTACTTGATAAAAGCTGTAACACCTGTTTCTTTGCCCTGTGTCAGTGCCCCTCACTGCTCCTCACTCCATCTTCCCCTTCTTTCTCTATAAACTTTGATACTGATACTTCAGTGAGCTGGCAGTCTGTCCTGCTTTGACAAAGACATAAACTGTTTTTTTTTTAGAGTGGACTGGGAGTTCATGATGTAGGGCACTAATGGGAGAAATGATTTATAAGTGGAGCAAACTTCTCTATTAAAATAAATGATAAAATTTCATATGTTACCTTTTATGACTATTTAAACTTGTTGAAATGATACTGACCATTTAATGCTCTGAACCTGTGTCTTTTTGGATAGCAGCATTTATTGTGCCTGCAATTCAATGTCTGATTCATGATACCCAAGCTACGGACAACATGTATTAGACCCCGGATCAATCATTCTAAATATCTGTTTCACAATGAAACTCTGGTATTTCAGAGAAAACATAGCTAAAAGAAGGAGCCGGAATGAAGTGGCCAAGAATACTCATAATGGTCAGCTTTTCCTCACCTGGCTTTGCTTGATCAACAGGTGTCTCCCTGTGTATGTACAGGAAGGTTTGTCAATCTTCTAGTTAAGAAGCAAGCTGGATCCACCCTGTGACTAGTTTGCTCCATCATCTTGTTCTCGAATTCCACTTTCAACTATATTTCCTCTGAAACGCCACGTACAGTGGCATGTAAAAGTTTGGGTACCCCTTGTCAAAATTACTGTTATTGTGAATAGTTAAGCAAGATTAAGATGAAATGTCTAAACAGGATAAAGTTAAAGATGACACGATTCCTTTGTATTTTAGGCAAAAAATATATTAATACTTTAATCTTTTACGTTTTAAAAATTACAAAAAGGCAAATGGGCCGATGCATGGTTAGTATTTAGTAGGACCCCCTTTTGAAAGTATCACAGCTTATAAATGCTTTTTTTTTGCCAGACAAAAGTATTTCAATTTTTGTTTGAGGGATTTTCATCTATTCTTCCTTGGAAAATTCTTCCAGTTCTGTGAGATTCCTAGGTCGTCTTGCATGCACTGCTCTTTTGAGGACTAGCCACAGATTTTCAATGATGTTCAGATCAGTGTGAGGGCCACTGTAAAACCTTCTGCTTGCGCCTTTTGAGGTAGTCTATTGCGGATTTTAAAGTTTGTTTAGGAGTATTATCCATTTGTAGAAGCCATCCTCTTTTCAACTATAACTTTTTTACAGTTGTTTGCATCAAGAATTCGTTTACATTTCATTGAATCCATTCTTCCCTTTTTCCGTGAAGTGTTCTCTGTGCCATTGGCTGCAACACAACCCCAAAGCATGACTGATGCATCCCCATGCTTAATGGTTGGCGAGATGTTCTTTTCCTGAAATTCTGTGTCCTTTTTTCACCACACATACCTTTTATAATTGTGTCAAAAGAGTTCTATTTTAATCTCATCAATCACAGTACTTCTGATGCTGAATTTTATGGTGAGGACGCAGGAGAGGTTTTCTTCTGATGACTCTTCCATGTAGGCCATATTTGTGCAGATGTCTCTGAACAGTAGAACAATGAACCACAACTCCAAAGTGAGCTAAATCGTTCTAAAGGTCTTTTGTAGTCAAGTGGGGGTTCTGATTTGCCTCTCTAACAAACCTACAAGCAGCTCTCACTGAAAATATGTTTGGTCTTCCAGACCTTATCTTGACCTCCACTGTTCGTGTGAACTGCCATGTCTTAATTACATTTTGAACTGAGAAAAAGGCTACACGGAAATGCTTTAGTATCTTTTTATAGCCTTCTCCTACTTTGTGGGCCTCCATCATTTTCATTTTCAGAGTGATAGGTAGCTGCTTAGAACCCATAGCTGCTGTTTTTGACACAAGATTACAGGTGTCTGCTTTTTTATAAAGCTGGGAAATTTGCATCACCTGGTCTTCCCTTATGATGATAGTAAACAATTCATAATAATTATGATCTGAAACTTTGATCAAAGTTATCTGAGCACACAAATCTCCAAGGGAGCCCAAACTTTTACATCAGCCCATTTTCCTTCTTGCTTTGAATATGAGACTACCATTATTTTCTAGACAATCATCTTGGCTATCTCATACATAAAGTTAACTTACAACTGTTTTTCATATAATTAGTTATACAGATTCTTGTAATGTCATTGCATTGTTACTGTTTTTCTCCTAAAATTTTTTATTATTTTATCAGTACTTTGTAAATCCACCTTTGACTTTTATCACTGCCTGAATTTTTCAGGGCATGTTCACTATCAGATTCTAACATGTCTCGACCGAAATCTGATCCCAGGTCTCTTCTACATGTTCCCAAAGTATGTGCATATCGGTTGACTCATTTGGGTATGTACTCGTATACAGCATTTTCTTCAACTCTACCCACAATTGTTCAATTGAATTAAGGTCTGGGGATTGTCTGGTGATTGTGGGGCTAATCCAGCACCTAGACTTCAACGTCATTGAACCATTTATTTGCCAATGTCAATGTTTCTGTGTCAAAGTTGTCTTGTATGATACATACATAGAGCTCAGCATTGAGCTCACCATCGATCCTGGTCAAATATCCAACGCCTTTCTTGGTGAACCAACCCCATATCATCAGGCTCCCTGCACAAAACATAACAGTTCCTTCAATTTCTTGATCTGTTAGACTCTTTTTTCCTTGTTCCATCCAGACCCATTTTCACCCGACAGAGCCTAATCTATTGTCTTTCATCCCACCTTTCCAAATCACTAATTTCCAATCTTCCACTGTCCGTTTTTCGTATTTTTTTGCAAACTTAAGCCAGCGCTTCTTATCATGATGTTAAAGTCAAGGCTTCATCACCTTTTTTGGGACATCAATCCAGACTTGTTTAATGTTCGGTGCATGGTGCTTGCATGGATGTTTGTTATCTAACTATTATGAAAAATACAAGCTACCTCCACTGGGGTGATTGTCGCACCAGAACTGATAGACTTGGTGATGAGCTGACTTGTTGACGCCGATATTTTGCCTGGATGTCCGCCTCAAGGCTTTTAAATGGATGGATGTACAGAATTTTGTATTCTTCCAACAGTAATGGCACTCACATGATGCAGTTTGGCAATTTTATTTGCTGAGAGACTACTATCGATGAGTTGGATGACGCTGTTTATCTATTATTGGGAAATCTTCTTCATGGTTGCTCCACGATTCGAACCAGTAACCTTTCGCTTTGGAATCAACCTAATAGTACACTGAGCTATTAGGGAATGTGAGAACAGGTTGTCATGTGTAGTATACAGGAAGAACAAGGTTTTTCCACCACCAGGAAAATAACAGTAACAATGTAGTGACATGACAAGAATCTGCATAACTTATGTGCTATATGCTAAATAGTCAAACAAGTCAAATTTATGTATAAGATAACCAGGAAGTTTTTCTATAAAATGATGATAGTCTCGCATTCAAAGCATTAGTGGATGGTAAGATATGGAGCCTGAAAGTCAAAAGATCAAAACATTGTTACAATCATCAGTGTATCTGCATACCTTTAAAAAAAAGAGACAAATACTGCAGTGTATGTAGAGAGTAGTGGAAATTTTCATTTCAGACTTTTCTAACCTTGCCCATTACTATATATGTGGCTACACACATATATTTCTCCTAGTGAAACTCATTAGATTTCCCACAAAGTATAATACTCTTCCATGGCCTCCACAGAGCCTCGTATTTCCTCCATTCACACACACATACATAGTATGATGCCACCACAGTGCCCCCACACAGAATGATGCCCCCAGAGTACAATTGTCCCACACATTCTGTAATATGATGCTTACACGGTAGATTCCCCCACACATAGAATGAAGCTGCCACAGCACCACGTGCAGTATGATTACCCCACAGTTCTCCACACACAGTATGATGCCCAAAGTACATCCATCACAGTTAGTAGGATGCCCACATACTAGATTAACAAACACATAGTATAATGATTCAACAGTCCCCCAAACAGTATGGTGTTCTGCAAAGAGTGTCAATTAACCCCTTAGCGACCGCCGATACGCCTTTTAACGGCGGCCGCTAAGGGTACTTAAACCACAGCGCCGTTAATTAACGGCGCTGTGGAAAAAGTAAATAGCGCCCCCCAGAGTTGGATTTTCTCCGGGGTCTCGGCTGCCGGGGGTGGCCGAGACCCCAGAGAACATGATTCGGGGGTTTTTTTACCGACCCCGCTTTTGCGATCGCCGGTAATTAACCGTTTACCGGCGATCGCAAAAAAAAAACACGATTTCTTTTTAATTTCTCTGTCCTCCGATGTGATCGCACATCAGAGGACAGAGAAAAGGGGTCCCCGATCGCCCCCCGATACTCACCTGTCTCCCCCGATGCTCCTCGTGGCTCCCGATGGGCGCCGCCATCTTCAAAATAGCGGGCGCATGCGCAGTGCGCCCGCCCGCGGCCCCGGGAGAATCTTTGGGGTCTCGGCTACCGGGGGTAGCCGAGACCCCAAAGAGCATGATCGGGGTCGGTTTCACCGACCCCTGTTTTGCGATCGCCGGTAATTAACTGTTTACCGGCGACCGCAAAAGAAAAAAAAAAAAAGGAAAGTGTAATTCTCTGTCCTCTGATGTGATCGCACATCAGAGGACAGAGAAATAGGGGGATTTGGGGACCCTATCATACTTACCGGTGTCCCTGGGTCCTCCTGCTGCTCCTCTTGGCCGCCGGCATCTTCTGGGGAAAAGAAAATGGCAGGCGCATGCGCAGTGCGCCCACCATCTGTCTCCATCTGCCGGCCGGCAGGAGAAGAGCAGTTGGGGCTAAAATTAGGGTTAGGGTTAGGGCTAGGGTTAGGGCTAGGTGTTATGATACGGTGGTTTAGGAGCAACATGGAGCGAGCTCTGAAGGAAGTGGTAACTGTACTGACCGCAGTCCCTAAGCTCAACACAACACTAGAAGTAGCCGTGGGATGCTCCTAACTCTCCCTAGGCACCTCGTCACCGCCTAAGAGCTAACTACCCCTAAAGATAGAAGCAGGAAAACTATCTTGCCTCAGAGAAAATCCCCAAAGGATAGATTAGCCCCCCACAAATAATGACTGTGAGTGGAGAGGGAAAAGACATACACAGAATGAAACCAGGATGAGCACAGGAGGCCAGTCTAGCTTGATAGATAGGACAGGATGGAATACTGTGCGGTCAGTATAAAACACTACAAAAATACACGCAGAGTATACTAAAAATCTCCACACCTGACTAAAGGTGTGGAGGGTAAATCTGCTTCCCAGAGCTTCCAGCAAGACAGAATTAATTCATACTGATAACGCTGGACAAACATAGAAAGCACAGAACGGATAAGTCCACAATCAGTGAACAGAAAAAAGCAAGCAAGACTTAGCTTTGCTGAACTGGTCAGGATAACAGGGAAATCCAAAGAGATGTGAATCCAACCAGGAACCATTTACAAGTGGCACTGGCTGAAGAAAGAGCCAGGCATAAATAGCCAAGCAGAAAAGACGATCAGTGAAAGCAGCTGCTGACAGCTAACTCCAAGGAGCAGCCATACCACTTGAAACCACAGGAGGAAGCCCAAGAGCAGAACTCACAAAAGTATCACTTACAACCAACGGAGGGAGCCCAAGAACGGAATTCACAACAGCTAGGGTTAGGGTTAGGGCTAGGGTTAGGGCTAGGGTTAGGGCTAGGGCTAGGGTTAGGGCTAGGGTTAGAGTTAGGGCTAGAGTTAGGGCTAGGGCTAGGGTTAGGGCTAGGGTTAGGGCTAGGATTAGGGCTAGGGTTAGGGCTAGGGTTAGGGCAAGGGTTAGGGCTAGGGTTAGGGTTAGGGTTAGCGTTAGGGCTAGGGTTAGGGCTAAATTTAGGGTTAGGGTTGGGGCTAAATTTAGGGTTAGGGTTGGGGCTAAATTTAGGGTTAGGGATGGTGCTAAATTTAGGGTTAGGCTTCTTTCACACTTACGTCGGTACGGGGCCGTCGCAATCCATCGGCCCGACATACCGACGCACGTTGTGAAAATTGTGCACAACGTGGGCAGCGGATGTAGTTTTTCAACGCATCCGCTGCCCAAACTATGTGCTGGGGAGGAAGGGGCGGAGTTACGGCCACGCATGCGCGGTCAGAAATGGCGGATGCGACGTACAAAAAATGTTACATTGAACTTTTTTTGTGCTGACGGTCCGCCAAAACACTGATCCAGTGCACGACGGACGCGACGTGTGGCCATCCGTCACGATCCGTCAGCAATACAAGTCTATGGGCAAAAAACGCATCCTGCGGGCACATTTGCAGGATCCGTTTCTTGTCCAAAACGACAGATTGCGACGGATGCCAAACGACGCAAGTGTGAAAGTAGCCTTAGGGCTAGGGTTAGGGTTGGGGCTAAAGTTAGGGCTAGGGTTGGGGCTAAGGTTAGGGTTAGAGTTGGGATTAGGGTTAGGGTTTGGATTAGGGTTGGTATTAGGGTTAGGGTTGGCATTAGGGTTACGTTTGGGATTAGGGTTAGGTTTGGGATTAGGGTTAAGGTTAGGGTTGTGATTAGGGGTGTATTGGGATTAGGGTTAGGTTTGAGGTTAGGGTTGAGATTAGGATTAGGGGTGTGTTGGATGTAGGGTTTTGATTAGGGTTATGGTTAGGGTTGACATTAGGGTTGTTTTGGGGTAAGGGTTGTGATTATCGTTAGGGTTAGTGATTAGGATTATGGATCAGGTTGGGATTAGGTTTAGGGGTGTGTTGGGGTTAGGGTTGGAGCTAGAATTGGGGGGTTTCCACTGTTTAGGTACATCAGGGGGTCTCCAAACACGACAGCCAATTTTGCGCTCAAAAAGTCAAATGGTGCTCCCTCCCTTCTGAGCTCTGCCGTGCCCCCAAACAGTGGGTTACCCCAACATATGGGGCATCAGCGTACTCGGGATAAATTGGACAACAACTTCTGGGGTCCAATTTCTCCTGTTACCCTTGTGAAAATAAAAACTTGGGGGCTACAAAATCTTTTTTGTGGAAAAAAAAATATTTTTTATTTTTATGACTCTGCATTATAAACTTCTGTGAAGCACTTGGGCATTCAAAGTTCTCACCACACATCTAGATAAGTTCCTTGGGGGTCTAGTTTCCAAAATGGGGTCACTTGTGGAGGGTTTCTACTGGTTAGGTACATCAGGGGCTCTGCAAACGCAAAATAACGCCCGCAGACCATTCTATCAAAGTCTGCATTCCAAAACGGCGCTCCTTCCTTCCGAGCTCTGCCGTGCGTCCAAACAGTGGTTTACCCCCACATATGGGGTACCAGCATACTCAGAACAAATTGGACAACAACTTTTGGGGTCCAATTTCTCTTGTTACCCTTGTGAAAATAAAAACTTGGGGGCTACAATATCTTTTTTGTGGAAAAAAAAATATTTTTTATTTTCACAACTCTGCATTCTAAACTTCTGTGAAGCACTTGGGCATTCAAAGTTATCACCACACATCTAGATAAGTTCCATGGGGGGTCTAGTTTCCAAAATGGGGTCACTTGTGGGGGATTTCTACTGTTTAGGCACATCAGGGGCTCTCCAAACGCGACATGGCGTCGCATCTCAATTCCAGACAATTCTACATTGAAAAAGTAAAATGGCACTCCTTCTCTTCCAAGCTCTGCGGTGCGCCCAAATGGTGGTTTACCCCCACATATTGGGTATCGACGTACTCAGGAGAAATTAGACCACAAAAGTTGTTGTGCGATTTCTCCTGTTACCCTTGTGAAAATAAAAATTTTGGGGCAGAAAGATCATTTTTGTAGAAAAAATTCGATTTTTTTTTTCACAGCTCTACGTTATAAACATCTGTGAAGCACATGGGGGTTCAAAGTGCTCACCACACATCTAGATAAGTTCCTTAAGGGGTCTAGTTTCCAAAATGGTGTCACTTGTGGGGGGTTTCCACTGTTTAGGCACATCAGGGGCTCTCCAAACGCGACATGGCGTCCAATCTCAATTCCAGCCAATTTCACATTGAAAAAGTAAAACGGCACTCCTTCTCTTCCAAGCTCTGCGGTGCGCCCAAACAGTGGTTTACCCCCACATATTGGGTATCGACGTACTCAGGAGAAATTGCACAACAACTTTTGTGGTCTAATTTCTCCTGTTACCCTTGTGAAATTAAAAATTTGGGGGCAAAAACTCATTTTTGTAGAAAAAATGCGATTTTTTATTTTCACGGCTCTACGTTATAAACTTCTGTGAAGCACATGGGGGTTCAAAGTGCTCACTACACATCTAGATAAGTTCCTTAAGGGGTCTAGTTTCCAAAATGGTGTCACTTGTGGGGGGTTTCCACTGTTTAGGCACACCAGGGGCTCTGCAAACACAACATGGCGTCCGATCTCAATTCCAGACAATTCTACATTGAAAAAGTAAAACGGCACTCCTTCCCTTCCAAGCTCTGCAGTGCGCCCAAACAGTGGTTTACCCTCACATATGGGGTATCGACGTATTCAGGAGAAATTGCACAACAATTTTGATGGTCTAATTTCTCCTGTTACCCTTGTGAAAATAAGAATTTGTGGGCGAAAAGATCATTTTTGTGTAAACAAAAGCGATTTTTTATTTTCACGGCTCTACGTTATAAACTTCCGTGAAGCACTTGGGGGTTCAAAGTGCTCATCACACATCTAGATAAGTTTCTTAAGGGGTCTAGTTTCCAAAATGGTGTCACTTGTGTGGAGTTTCCACTGTTTAGGTACATCAGGGGCTCTCTAAACGTGACATGGCGTCCGATCTCAATTCCAGCCAATTCTGCATTGAAAAAGTCAAACGGCGCTCCTTCACTTCCAAGTTCTGAGGTGTGCCCAAACAGTGGTTTACCCCCACATATGGGGTATTGGTGTATTCAGGAGAAATTGCATAACAAAATGTATGGTTACATTTCTGTTTTTACACATGTGAAAATAAAAAAAATGGTTCTGAATTAAAATGTTTGCAAAAAAAAGTTAAATGTTCATTTTTTCCTTCCACATTGTTTCAGTTCCTGTGAAGCACGTAAAGGGTTAATAAACTTCTTGAATGTGGTTTTGAGAACCTTGAGGGGTGTAGTTTTTATAATGGTGTCACACTTCATTATTTTCTATCATATAGACCCCTCAAAATGACTTCAAATGTGATGTGGTCCCTAAAAAAAAATGGTGTTGTAAAAATGAAAAATTGCTGGTCAACTTTTAACCCTTATAACTCCCTAACAACAAAAAAATTTTGTTTCCAAAATTGTGCTGATGTAAAGTAGACATGTGGGAAATGTTATTTATTAACTATTTTTCGTGACATATCTCTCTGATTTAAGGGCATAAAAATACAAAGTTTGAAAATTGCAAAATTTTAAAAATTTTCGCCATATTCACGTTTTTTTCATAAATAATCGCAAGTAATATCGAAGAAATGTTACCACTAACATGAAGTACAATATGTCACGAAAAAATAATCTCAGAATCAGCAAGATCCGTTGAAGCGTTCCAGAGTTATAACCTCATAAAGTGACAGTGGTCAGAATTGTAAAAATTGGCTCGGTCATTAAGTACCAAATTGGCTCTGTCACTAAGGGGTTAAGTACACCATGTTATTTACGTGTGTTACTATTGCTTATTTATTTACTACAGGGTATCTATTCATTGTTTTATTCTAAGTGTGTTGGTCTGTTAGCAGCCACAGTTTGAATGTGCACCTACACATTACAATAATACCAACAGGTGTGCCGGTCCATGTTTTCAGTTTCACATTAATATATATACAGTGGTGTGAAAAAGTATTTGCCCCCTTCTTGATTTCCTATTCTTTTGCAAGTTTGTCACACTTAAACAACTCTGCTGTTGGATGTCCCAGGACCAGGGGCTCTTCCTTGTTCCTAACGCTAGTGGCACCCTAGCTCTCCCTGTTCCCCGGATTACTTCTGATGGTGAAAATGCCGGGGCCACATACCTTGGTTTTGCTCCTGAATCCACCCTCAGTATGTACCCTTCCCACACCCAGGGAAGAGAGTAGTAGTTGTGTGCCATAATACACCAACCAGAGTAATACAAACAGGGATAATGAAAAATACCAAACATACAAATATTCTATTACTCACACATATAACAGAGGAATGCACCAGGGAGTGGAGGATGGGGTTAAACCAAAGTAGAAGAAAATGAATTATCACACACTCAAAACCTAGCAACAGTTACAGATAAACCTAACAAACGCCTTCTCCAATAACAACCACCTGCCATGCAGCAAAAGCTATCTCTGACAATGAATGCTATCCAGGACCCAGATTTTATAGGAGATGGGAGTGGCTAACAGTGAACAGCTGAGAGCCTTAACACAGGAAAGCTTCCAGGAACTTTCAACTCAGCTGATTAACCCCTGCACTGCTAAAAGAAACTTACATTGTTTAATATGAAGGTGAAGTGCTTCTAATCATTGCAGGAGTTGGAGAAATCAGATGCTGCAGTCTTCTTGCTTTTCTCTGTCTTTCCAAACCCATGACACACTTTTCACACAGGGCCCTGTAGGTTTTGGATTTCATTTTCCTTTAATAATAAAAACCTTCATTTAAAAACTGCATTTCGTATTATTTATGTCTAATATTTAAACTTGTTTAGTGATATGAAACATTTAAGTGTGACAAACAAGCAAAAGAATAGGAAATCAGGAAGGGGGAAAACACTTTTTCACACCACTGTACATATTGTATTTTTTCCCTGGCACTTATCACTAGGGCTGGCAGGGTCAAATAATGTCAATAAGCAGGAAAGAGCTGCCAGGAGTTAAATAAACACAGGTGCTTCTAGGATGTATCGGACATTTTTCTTCCACCTTGGTTTACTATATGTGTAGATTACACAAAGACTTCATTGTTAGTGGAAAGAATGATGTCTCTGTTTCCCTAAGCTGAAACTATGTAAATGTGCTGTCATAAAAAGGAAGTATTTTTTTGTAAAGATGGGTAAGCGTCGTGAGGGCTGTGACACAGGTACAAGGGTATCTATTATTATACACAGTGGGGGGAATAAGTATTTGATCCCTGCTGATTTTGAAAGCTTGCCCACTGACAAAGACATGAACAGTCTATAATTTTAAGGGTAGGTTAATTTTAACATTGAGAGATAGAATATCAAAAATAAAATCCAGAAAATCACATTGTATAAATTATATAAATTTATTTGCATGTTGCAGTGAGAAATAAGTATTTGATCCCTCTGGCAAACAAGACTTAATACTTGGTGGCAAAACCCTTGTTGGCAAGCACAGCAGTCAGACGTTTTTGTAGTTAATGATGAGGTTTGCGCACATGTCAGGAGGAATTTTGGTCCACTCCTCTTTGCAGATCATCTCTAAATCATTAAGATTTTGAGTCTGTCGCTCGCCAACTCGGAGCTTCACCTCCCTCCATAAGCTTTCTATGTTAGGGTCTGGAGACTGGCTAAGCCACTCCATGACCTTAATGTGCTTCTTTTTGAGCCACTCCTTTGTTGCCTTGGCTGTATATTTTGGGTCATTGTCTTGCTGGAAGACCAAGCTACGACCCATTTGTAATGTCCTGGTGGAGGGAAGGAGGTTGTCACTCAGGATTTTACGGTACATGGCTCCATCCATTCTCCCACTGATGTGGTGAAATAGTCCTGTGCCCTTAGCAGAGAAAACACCCCCAAAACATAATGTTTCCACTTCCATGCTTGACAATGGGGACGGTGATCTTTGGGTCATAGGCAGCATTTCTCTTCCTCCATACACAAGAAGTTGAGTAAATGCCAAAGACATCAATTTTTGTCTTATCTGACCACAGCACCTTCAATCACTCACAGAATCATCCAAATGTTCTTTGACAAACTTCAGACAGGCCTGCACATGTGCCTTCTTGAGCAGAGGAACCTTGTGGGCACTGCAGGATTTTAAACCTTTACGGCGTAATGTGTTACCAATGGTTTTCTTGGTGACTGTGGTCTCAGTTGCCTTGAGATCATTAACAAGCTCCCCAATGTAGTTTTAGGCTGATCTCTCACCTTCCTCATGGTCAAGGATACCCCACGAGGTGCAATTTTGCATGGTGCCTCAGATCGATGTCGATTGACAGTTATTTTGTATTTCTTCCATTTTCTTACTATTGCATCAACAGTTGTCTCCTTCTCACCCAGCAGTTTACTTATGGTTTTGTAGCTCATTCCAGGTCTATGATCTTGTCCCTGACATCCTTAGAAAGCTCTTTGGTCTTGCCCATGTTATAGAGGTTAGAGTCTGACTGATTAATTGAGTCTGTGGACAGGAGTCTTTTATCAAGGAGACTATGTAAGACAGCTGTCTTTAATGCAGGTAACGAGTTGACTAGGAGCATCTAACTGGTCTGTAGGAGCCAGAACTCTTAATGGTTGGTAGGGGATCAAATACTTATTTCTCACTGCAAAATGCAAATAAATTTATATAATTCATACAATGTGATTTTCTGGATTTTATTTTTGATATTCTATCTCTAATGTTAAAATTAAATATAAAGAAAATTGGTGGCGCTTGCTACACTATTTCCTTGCAGCAGATATTGTCACAGTACCACTTTACTGCGTCGTGTACTAAAGGTAATATAGATAATAATATATCCGCGCTAGGAGCAATACCCTTTCATTAAACAATGGACCAATGAATAGCCTGTCAAGTCTTAATTACCTATCAGCCCCACTTTTATCTATGGTTGTACCTTTCAAGCACCATATAGACCTTCAGTCTTTTTCATTCAGTTTTACCCACTGGGTGTATTTTAATGTAAATTGCCGTCCCAATATGGATACTATAATATAAAGAATATTTCAATATTATAAGGGCGCACTTGCTAAACAAATCCTACCAAGAGGATATATGAAATCTATATAAAAAAAAAACGCAAGGAACTGTATATGGAACAATAAAGTTACACCGAAGAAACTAACCCGAACAACGTTACCTCCTGTGATCCGGTTACTTTCTCTCTATTGCGTTGCTTAATGAAGTCCTCCTCCTATGGTCGGACCTTCAAGTGAGTTCGGGAGCTTCGGCGGGCGGTGAACGCTGCTCCGGCCGGAAGCAGCGCTCTAACACGGCCGCTATTTGTGTTTAGGCAGCGTGAAATAGCTGCGCGCTGTGAAAGTTAGCCGCTAGGTATCCCGACAGTGCAGGACCTAGCGTGACGTCACAGTCACGTGAACACACACGTGACCGGCTACGGATAGCACAATAGACCAAAAGCCGACGCGTTTCGGAATAAACGTATTCCTTCTTCAGGGATGGTCCATGTAAAGATGTGTGCCCGTTTATTCACAGCCGCAGTCGCTTAACCCCTTCATGTATTAAAGGCGAACAGCTCGATTTCGCTGTTCAGACCTTTCGGCATCAGTGTGTCCAGTTCAAAAATCATCCTACTTTCTTCTCTTGACATCTGCTTGATGTAATCTCCTTTCCTCCAACTTCTAATTACTATTTTTAAACCTGTAATAATGGTATCTTTCATGTCGCCTCCATGATAGTCCACAAAATGCTTTGATAATGGGTGACCTTGGAATTTCTTTTTTATGTTAGTCAAATGTTCATTTATTCTTCTATATAATGGTCTTTTGGTTCTCCCTATATACAATTTATTACAAGGGCATTTTATGGAATAAATGACTCCTGGCGTGTCGCATGTTATATGGTCTTTAATAATCCATTCAGTCAGCCCATTTGTAAGCGATAATTGTTTCTTACAATTTAGTCGTTTACATGACTTGCATTTACGACATGGAAAAAATCCTGGGTATGTACGATATGGAGGATGCGTGGTCAGAGATCTCGGGTTCGGGATTGTGGGAGCTATATTATTCGCCAAACTATTCGCTTTTCTGTATACAAACACTGGATGTTCCGATATTTTTTCTCCTATGATTTTATCATCTTTTAAAATGTCCCAGTGTTTCTTCACTATTTTTTTGAACAGATAAGTATTGGCATTATATTGTGTAATTATCGGAACCACCTCGGACATCTTATTCTCATTTTTATTATTTATTTTTTCTTGGAGTAGTTGGTCCCTTGGTATTCCTTCCACTGATTTTTTTGTCCTACATAAGTGATCCTGAGAGTAACCCTTTTGAATAAATTTTGATGTTAAAGTCACCACTTCCTGATTGAAATCATGTATATTAGAACAATTCCTATGGGCCCGGATGAATTGGCTTCTTGGAACGTTTGTTAGCCAACTGGGAAGGTGGCAGCTGTCGAGAGATATATAGTTATTAGCGTCTGTGGGTTTATGGAAGGTCTTTGTGTGAATTTTCCCGTTTTTGATAAAAATAGTCAAATCTAAAAAGTTAATAAGTTCGGAACTGGTGGTGCCCGTAAAATTTAAAAAATACTCGTTTTTATTTAAATTAATAATAAAATCAGACAATGAATCAGGGCCCCCAGACCATATAAAAATAATATCATCTATAAAACGTTGCCAGAGTACCAGGTTCGCACATCTGGGTCCCTCACTATAAATAGTATGCTCCTCCCATTTCCCTACATATAAATTTGCATAACTTGGTGCGAACCTGGTACCCATAGCAGTGCCCCACTGCTGGGAGTAGTGGTGCGCCTCATATTTAAAATAATTGTGAGTTAATATAAATTTAATACAGTCCAAGATAAAAGTTACTTGTTCTTCTGGGAGTAGTCCTTGTCTGTCCAAGAAGAATTTCACTGCCTCACAGCCTTTATTGTGCTGTATAATGGTGTACAGTGAAGTAATGTCTAATGTACCCATAATATAGTGTGATTCCCATTCCACTTTTTCAAGAATTCTGAGAATATGGGTACTATCCTTAAGATAGGATGGAAGTTTAGGAACCACTTTTTGAAGGTGGCAATCTACATACTTCGACATATTTGCTGTGAGGCAGCCTATTCCAGATATAATCGGTCTACCTGGTGGATTGGTTGCACACTTGTGTATCTTTGGGAGATAGTAAAAGTATGGTATCCTTGGGTGTTCTATGTTCATAAAATCGAATTCATTTTTAGTGAGGATTCCCTTATCTTTCCCTATTGTGATAAGTTCTTTCAGTTCTTTCGTATATTTCGTTGTTGGATCGCTGGGTAGGATACTGTATGTTCGTTGGTCTCCTAATAATCGTAAGGCCTCTTTTTTGTAGTCCTCTGAGTTCAAGATGACTATACTTCCCCCTTTGTCAGCTGCTCTAATAACTATCTGTTTGTTCTCTTGCATTTGCTTCATAGCCTTACGCTCATTATTGGTTAAATTATTCTTAAATTTCGTACACCTCTTATCCGGAATTTTTTTAATATCTCCTATTACATTCCTTTGGAATGCCTCAAATGAATTAGAGTATTCCTGGATAGGATTAAAGTTTGATTTTACTTTTAAGGAGGTGTGTACATATGAGTCAGTTGATTGGGGGGGGATATTAGCGGAATTGGCTTTATTCTTTAAAAAGTATTTCTTTATTGCTAATTTCCGCATAAACATTTTTATTCCAATAAATGCCTGGAATTTGTTAAACTTTGTGTTGGGAGCATATTTGAGGCCTTTGTTTAAAAGGGATACTTCGTTTTTCTCTAGCTTCTGTTTACTCAGATTAAAGATCTTTTGTTGTTGTGATTGTAAATCTTCTTCATTTGTTATTTTTTTATTATTGATGTCCTGTTTCCTCTTTTTTTGGGTAAGTTTCCCAGCCCTACATCCTCTTTTTCGTATTTTTTTGTGGCCAACTGAAAAAAAGGATGGCTTTTTTGTTGTTTATTTTGTTGTTGGTCTTTTTCTTTATTTTTTCCCCCTGATCTAATATTATGACTCTGTTTTGATGTTTTCTTTATAGTTCTTTTTGAATGTTTGATTTTCCTAATGGGAGAATTAGTTATATCCTTATAAACTATATTGGCTCCTCCACTGGTAGATGGGGAGTCAGCTTCATTATTTAGGATACTAAACCTATTCTGGAAAGCTTGTGATGCTATAGGTGTGTATATTGATCTTTCATGGGTGGAAGGCCAGGAATCCTCCAAATTGATACTAATTTCTAAATCTTGGATTTCATTCTGATTAGTTCTAATTTCTACTTCTTCAATGGGATGTACCGAGAATCTGTCATCTGATATTGGACTGTCGGATATTTCATCTAATATTTCCAATTGGCTTAATCTTCTTGGGGTTTGGTATTCTCCCTCAGATTCTTCTATCCTACTCGTCAGGGCGGTCGGCATTATTTGTTGGAATGTAGCCATATTGGCGTCCTCAACAACCAGATTTCTACTAAACTTGTTACGTTTTCTCTCCAAAATTTCCTTTTCTTTTGCTATAATTCTCAATCTGATGTTTCTTGATAATTTAATAATTTCTGCATGATCTTCTAGTGGTTTAATTTCTTCAAATAATTTAGAAATATTGTTCTTTAATATAGTAAGATGTTGTTTTCTTTTCTCAATTATGAAGGAGACAGTACGTACTGAAAATTCTTTAAACATGGCATTCCATTCCTTCACTGTTTCGGGATCACCAATATCTCCAGATATTGCTTTGTATACTGTTAGTCCTTTTGGTATATAATTGAGTGCCAAATAGCTTTCCAATGTGGCCACCTCCCAGAGATCTCTCATTTCTTTAATTAGATGGTGTTCTAAACTTCTTAGGGATTCTATCGTTTTTTCTAAATTCTCACCAATATCTTCCTGTGTATACTCTGTATCAGTTGTATTGAAGAATTTTTTTATGGTATATAATCTTTTGTTCCTATCTGAACATAAATCCCTCATAGTGTTAGGGTAGTAAGCAGCTGCCTTCCAATTAAAGTGGTAATTTCTATATATAAAATTTAATATAAAGAAAATTGGTGGCGCTTGCTACACTATTTCCTTGCAGCAGATATTGTCACAGTACCACTTTACTGCGTCGTGTACTAAAGGTAATATAGATAATAATATATCCGCGCTAGGAGCAATACCCTTTCATTAAACAATGGACCAATGAATAGCCTGTCAAGTCTTAATTACCTATCAGCCCCACTTTTATCTATGGTTGTACCTTTCAAGCACCATATAGACCTTCAGTCTTTTTCATTCAGTTTTACCCACTGGGTGTATTTTAATGTAAATTGCCGTCCCAATATGGATACTATAATATAAAGAATATTTCAATATTATAAGGGCGCACTTGCTAAACAAATCCTACCAAGAGGATATATGAAATCTATATAAAAAAAAAACGCAAGGAACTGTATATGGAACAATAAAGTTACACCGAAGAAACTAACCCGAACAACGTTACCTCCTGTGATCCGGTTACTTTCTCTCTATTGCGTTGCTTAATGAAGTCCTCCTCCTATGGTCGGACCTTCAAGTGAGTTCGGGAGCTTCGGCGGGCGGTGAACGCTGCTCCGGCCGGAAGCAGCGCTCTAACACGGCCGCTATTTGTGTTTAGGCAGCGTGAAATAGCTGCGCGCTGTGAAAGTTAGCCGCTAGGTATCCCGACAGTGCAGGACCTAGCGTGACGTCACAGTCACGTGAACACACACGTGACCGGCTACGGATAGCACAATAGACCAAAAGCCGACGCGTTTCGGAATAAACGTATTCCTTCTTCAGGGATGGTCCATGTAAAGATGTGTGCCCTTTTATTCACAGCCGCAGTCGCTTAACCCCTTCATGTATTAAAGGCGAACAGCTCGATTTCGCTGTTCAGACCTTTCGGCATCAGTGTGTCCAGTTCAAAAATCATCCTACTTTCTTCTCTTGACATCTGCTTGATGTAATCTCCTTTCCTCCAACTTCTAATTACTATTTTTAAACCTGTAATAATGGTATCTTTCATGTCGCCTCCATGATAGTCCACAAAATGCTTTGATAATGGGTGACCTTGGAATTTCTTTTTTATGTTAGTCAAATGTTCATTTATTCTTCTATATAATGGTCTTTTGGTTCTCCCTATATACAATTTATTACAAGGGCATTTTATGGAATAAATGACTCCTGGCGTGTCGCATGTTATATGGTCTTTAATAATCCATTCAGTCAGCCCATTTGTAAGCGATAATTGTTTCTTACAATTTAGTCGTTTACATGACTTGCATTTACGACATGGAAAAAATCCTGGGTATGTACGATATGGAGGATGCGTGGTCAGAGATCTCGGGTTCGGGATTGTGGGAGCTATATTATTCGCCAAACTATTCGCTTTTCTGTATACAAACACTGGATGTTCCGATATTTTTTCTCCTATGATTTTATCATCTTTTAAAATGTCCCAGTGTTTCTTCACTATTTTTTTGAACAGATAAGTATTGGCATTATATTGTGTAATTATCGGAACCACCTCGGACATCTTATTCTCATTTTTATTATTTATTTTTTCTTGGAGTAGTTGGTCCCTTGGTATTCCTTCCACTGATTTTTTTGTCCTACATAAGTGATCCTGAGAGTAACCCTTTTGAATAAATTTTGATGTTAAAGTCACCACTTCCTGATTGAAATCATGTATATTAGAACAATTCCTATGGGCCCGGATGAATTGGCTTCTTGGAACGTTTGTTAGCCAACTGGGAAGGTGGCAGCTGTCGAGAGATATATAGTTATTAGCGTCTGTGGGTTTATGGAAGGTCTTTGTGTGAATTTTCCCGTTTTTGATAAAAATAGTCAAATCTAAAAAGTTAATAAGTTCGGAACTGGTGGTGCCCGTAAAATTTAAAAAATACTCGTTTTTATTTAAATTAATAATAAAATCAGACAATGAATCAGGGCCCCCAGACCATATAAAAACAATATCATCTATAAAACGTTGCCAGAGTACCAGGTTCGCACATCTGGGTCCCTCACTATAAATAGTATGCTCCTCCCATTTCCCTACATATAAATTTGCATAACTTGGTGCGAACCTGGTACCCATAGCAGTGCCCCACTGCTGGGAGTAGTGGTGCGCCTCATATTTAAAATAATTGTGAGTTAATATAAATTTAATACAGTCCAAGATAAAAGTTACTTGTTCTTCTGGTAGTAGTCCTTGTCTGTCCAAGAAGAATTTCACTGCCTCACAGCCTTTATTGTGCTGTATAATGGTGTACAGTGAAGTAATGTCTAATGTACCCATAATATAGTGTGATTCCCATGCAGAAATTATTAAATTATCAAGAAACATCAGATTGAGAATTATAGCAAAAGAAAAGGAAATTTTGGAGAGAAAACGTAACAAGTTTAGTAGAAATCTGGTTGTTGAGGACGCCAATATGGCTACATTCCAACAAATAATGCCGACCGCCCTGACGAGTAGGATAGAAGAATCTGAGGGAGAATACCAAACCCCAAGAAGATTAAGCCAATTGGAAATATTAGATGAAATATCCGACAGTCCAATATCAGATGACAGATTCTCGGTACATCCCATTGAAGAAGTAGAAATTAGAACTAATCAGAATGAAATCCAAGATTTAGAAATTAGTATCAATTTGGAGGATTCCTGGCCTTCCACCCATGAAAGATCAATATACACACCTATAGCATCACAAGCTTTCCAGAATAGGTTTAGTATCCTAAATAATGAAGCTGACTCCCCATCTACCAGTGGAGGAGCCAATATAGTTTATAAGGATATAACTAATTCTCCCATTAGGAAAATCAAACATTCAAAAAGAACTATAAAGAAAACATCAAAACAGAGTCATAATATTAGATCAGGGGGAAAAAATAAAGAAAAAGACCAACAACAAAATAAACAACAAAAAAGCCATCCTTTTTTTCAGTTGGCCACAAAAAAATACGAAAAAGAGGATGTAGGGCTGGGAAACTTACCCAAAAAAAGAGGAAACAGGACATCAATAATAAAAAAATAACAAATGAAGAAGATTTACAATCACAACAACAAAAGATCTTTAATCTGAGTAAACAGAAGCTAGAGAAAAACGAAGTATCCCTTTTAAACAAAGGCCTCAAATATGCTCCCAACACAAAGTTTAACAAATTCCAGGCATTTATTGGAATAAAAATGTTTATGCGGAAATTAGCAATAAAGAAATACTTTTTAAAGAATAAAGCCAATTCCGCTAATATCCCCCCCCAATCAACTGACTCATATGTACACACCTCCTTAAAAGTAAAATCAAACTTTAATCCTATCCAGGAATACTCTAATTCATTTGAGGCATTCCAAAGGAATGTAATAGGAGATATTAAAAAAATTCCGGATAAGAGGTGTACGAAATTTAAGAATAATTTAACCAATAATGAGCGTAAGGCTATGAAGCAAATGCAAGAGAACAAACAGATAGTTATTAGAGCAGCTGACAAAGGGGGAAGTATAGTCATCTTGAACTCAGAGGACTACAAAAAAGAGGCCTTACGATTATTAGGAGACCAACGAACATACAGTATCCTACCCAGCGATCCAACAACGAATAATACGAAAGAACTGAAAGAACTTATCACAATAGGGAAAGATAAGGGAATCCTCACTAAAAATGAATTCGATTTTATGAACATAGAACACCCAAGGATACCATACTTTTACTATCTCCCAAAGATACACAAGTGTGCAACCAATCCACCAGGTAGACCGATTATATCTGGAATAGGCTGCCTCACAGCAAATATGTCGAAGTATGTAGATTGCCACCTTCAAAAAGTGGTTCCTAAACTTCCATCCTATCTTAAGGATAGTACCCATATTCTCAGAATTCTTGAAAAAGTGGAATGGGAATCACACTATATTATGGGTACATTAGACATTACTTCACTGTACACCATTATACAGCACAATAAAGGCTGTGAGGCAGTGAAATTCTTCTTGGACAGACAAGGACTACTCCCAGAAGAACAAGTAACTTTTATCTTGGACTGTATTAAATTTATATTAACTCACAATTATTTTAAATATGAGGCGCACCACTACTCCCAGCAGTGGGGCACTGCTATGGGTACCAGGTTCGCACCAAGTTATGCAAATTTATATGTAGGGAAATGGGAGGAGCATACTATTTATAGTGAGGGACCCAGATGTGCGAACCTGGTACTCTGGCAACTTTTTATAGATGATATTATTTTTATATGGTCTGGGGGCCCTGATTCATTGTCTGATTTTATTATTAATTTAAATAAAAACGAGTATTTTTTAAATTTTACGGGCACCACCAGTTCCGAACTTATTAACTTTTTAGATTTGACTATTTTTATCAAAAACGGGAAAATTCACACAAAGACCTTCCATAAACCCACAGACGCTAATAACTATATATCTCTCGACAGCTGCCACCTTCCCAGTTGGCTAACAAACGTTCCAAGAAGCCAATTCATCCGGGCCCATAGGAATTGTTCTAATATACATGATTTCAATCAGGAAGTGGTGACTTTAACATCAAAATTTATTCAAAAGGGTTACTCTCAGGATCACTTATGTAGGACAAAAAAATCAGTGGAAGGAATACCAAGGGACCAACTACTCCAAGAAAAAATAAATAATAAAAATGAGAATAAGATGTCCGAGGTGGTTCCGATAATTACACAATATAATGCCAATACTTATCTGTTCAAAAAAATAGTGAAGAAACACTGGGACATTTTAAAAGATGATAAAATCATAGGAAAAAAAATATCGGAACATCCAGTGTTTGTATACAGAAAAGCGAATAGTTTGGCGAATAATATAGCTCCCACAATCCCGAACCCGAGATCTCTGACCACGCATCCTCCATATCGTACATACCCAGGATTTTTTCCATGTCGTAAATGCAAGTCATGTAAACGACTAAATTGTAAGAAACAATTATCGCTTACAAATGGGCTGACTGAATGGATTATTAAAGACCATATAACATGCGACACGCCAGGAGTCATTTATTCCATAAAATGCCCTTGTAATAAATTGTATATAGGGAGAACCAAAAGACCATTATATAGAAGAATAAATGAACATTTGACTAACATAAAAAAGAAATTCCAAGGTCACCCATTATCAAAGCATTTTGTGGACTATCATGGAGGCGACATGAAAGATACCATTATTACAGGTTTAAAAATAGTAATTAGAAGTTGGAGGAAAGGAGATTACATCAAGCAGATGTCAAGAGAAGAAAGTAGGATGATTTTTGAACTGGACACACTGATGCCGAAAGGTCTGAACAGCGAAATCGAGCTGTTCGCCTTTAATACATGAAGGGGTTAAGCGACTGCGGCTGTGAATAAAAGGGCACACATCTTTACATGGACCATCCCTGAAGAAGGAATACGTTTATTCCGAAACGTGTCGGCTTTTGGTCTATTGTGCTATCCGTAGCCGGTCACGTGTGTGTTCACGTGACTGTGACGTCACGCTAGGTCCTGCACTGTCGGGATACCTAGCGGCTAACTTTCACAGCGCGCAGCTATTTCACGCTGCCTAAACACAAATAGCGGCCGTGTTAGAGCGCTGCTTCCGGCCGGAGCAGCGTTCACCGCCCGCCGAAGCTCCCGAACTCACTTGAAGGTCCGACCATAGGAGGAGGACTTCATTAAGCAACGCAATAGAGAGAAAGTAACCGGATCACAGGAGGTAACGTTGTTCGGGTTAGTTTCTTCGGTGTAACTTTATTGTTCCATATACAGTTCCTTGCGGTTTTTTTTTATATAGATTTCATATATCCTCTTGGTAGGATTTGTTTAGCAAGTGCGCCCTTATAATATTGAAATATTCTTTATATTATAGTATCCATATTGGGATGGCAATTTACATTAAAATACACCCAGTGGGTAAAACTGAATGAAAAAGACTGAAGGTCTATATGGTGCTTGAAAGGTACAACCATAGATAAAAGTGGGGCTGATAGGTAATTAAGACTTGACAGGCTATTCATTGGTCCATTGTTTAATGAAAGGGTATTGCTCCTAGCGCGGATATATTATTATCTATATTACCTAATGTTAAAATTAACCTACTCTTAAAATTATAGACTGTTCAAGTCTTTGTCAGTGGGCAAACTTACAAAATCAGCAAGAGATCAAATATTTATTTCCCCACTGTACATCATATGTCAGAAGTGAATTCTTTGCTCTTATGTGATCTCTAAAGCACCAGTTCCAGTCATTGGCCTTGGCTTGTCATAGTGATGGCTGAATAGTTATGCATTGGCTTTGTACTATTTAAATGAATGTAGTGATCTCATTGTTACATTGCTTTTGCAAAAGTTACTTTAAACCAGCTGTTCTAAAAAGTTGAACATAGTTCAGCTAGGTTTGCCATAATCACTCTTTATTTTTTTAAACAAATTAACGAATGCCTTTATTTTTTATTTAAGACCAAATGGTACACACCCCTAAAAAAACCTATACAGTGGGGCAAAAAAGTATTTAGTCAGTCAGCAATAGTGCAAGTTCCACCACTTAAAAAGATGAGAGGCGTCTGTAATTTACATCACAGGTAGACCTCAACTATGGGAGACAAACTGAGAAAAAAAATCCAGAAAATCACATTGTCTGTCTTTTTAACATTTTATTTGCATATTATGGTGGAAAATAAGTATTTGGTCAGAAGCAAAATTTCATCTCAATACTTTGTAATATATCCTTTGTTGGCAATGACAGAGGTCAAACGTTTTCTGTAAGTCTTCACAAGGTTGCCACACACTGTTGGCCACACACTGTTGTTGGTATGTTGGCCCATTCCTCCATGCAGATCTCCTCTAGAGCAGTGATGATTTTGGCTTTTCGCTTGGCAACACGGACTTTCAACTCCCTCCAAAGGTTTTCTATAGGGTTGAGATCTGGAGACTGGCTAGGCCTCTCCAGGACCTTGAAATGCTTCTTACGAAGCCACTCCTTCGTTGCCCTGGCGGTGTGCTTTGGATCATTGTCATGTTGAAAGACCCAGCCACGTTTCATCTTCAATGCCCTTGCTGATGGAAGGAGGTTTGCACTCAAAATCTCACGTTGCATGGCCCAATTCATTCTTTCATGTACCCGGATCAGTCGTCCTGGCCCCTTTGCAGAGAAACAGCCCCAAAGCATGATGTTTCCACCACCATGCTTTACAGTAGGTATGGTGTTTGATGGATGCAACTCAGTATTCTTTTTCCTCCAAACACGACAAGTTGTGTTTCTACCAAACAGTTCCAGTTTGGTTTCATCAGACCATAAGACATTCTCCCAAAACTCCTCTGGATCATCCAAATGCTCTCTAGCAAACTTCAGACGGGCCCGTGACATGTACTGGCTTAAGCAGTGGGACACGTCTGGCACTGCAGGATCTAAGTCCATGGTGGCATAGTGTGTTACTTATTGTAGGCCTTGTTACATTGGTCCCAGCTCTCTGCAGTTCATTCACTAGGTCCCCCCGCGTGGTTCTGGGATTTTTGCTCACCGTTCTTGTGATCATTCTGACCCCACGGGGTGGGATTTTGCGTGGAGCCCCAGATTGAGGGAGATTATCAGTGGTCTTGTATGTCTTCCATTTTCTAATTATTGCTCCCACTGTTGATTTCTTCACTCCAAGCTGGTTGGGTATTGCAGATTCAGTCTTCCCAGCCTGTTGCAGGGCTACAATTTTGTTTCTGGTGTCCTTTGACAGCTCTTTGGTCTTCACCATAGTGGAGTTTGGAGTCAGACTGTTTGAGGGTGTGCACAGGTGTCTTTTTATACTGATAACAAGTTTAAACAGGTGCCATTACTACAGGTAATGAGTGGAGGAAAGATGAGACTCTTAAAGAAGAAGTTACAGGTCTGTGAGAGCCAGAAATCTTGATTGTTTGTTTCTGACCAAATACTTATTTTCCACCATAATATGCAAATAAAATGTTAAAAAAACAGACAATGTGATTTTCTGGGGTTTTTTTTCTCAGTTTGTCTCCCATAGTTGAGGTCTACCTATGATGTAAATTACAGACGCCTCTCATCTTTTTAAGTGGTGGAACTTGCACTATTGCTGACTGACTAAATACTTTTTTGCCCCACTGTATGTCTGAATTAAAAATGATTAATAGTAATGATTGCCAAGCCATATTGAACCAAACTTTCCCAGCACGATTGCGGCTTCTCACAATCTCAAAGCAGCATCTGGAATCAGAATTTATTTACCGTATTTTTCGGACTATAAGACGCACCGGACCATAAGATGCACCCCAAATTTGGGGTGAAAATTGCAGAAAAAAAGATTTTTTATCAGATGGGTGTCCGTCTTATTGTCCGAATGTACAGTATCTTACCTGAGGGCTGGTGGTGGCAGAGCAGGGTCACAGGAGGCATGGTGTCGGCAGAGGTGGGGTGATGCGGTGGGGCGTGCACCTGAGTAGGGTCCCTTCCTGCTTAGGTGGGCGATGCCATGGCATGGTGTCCATGGGAGGGTTGCAGCAGTGATTACCGGCAGAGGTGCTGGGATGAGGAGGTGCTGGGATGAGGAGGTGCTGGGATGAGGAGGTGCTAGGATGAGGAGGCGCAGTGAGAGGTATGGCATGAGAGGGGTCCCTTTCCCCGGTGAGGTGATGCAGCAGCCCGGTAAGCAGCAGAGCCGGGTGAATCCTGTTGCTATCGGTGGGGGCGGCCATCTTCCTGAAGCCGCACGTGCGCAGATGAAGCGCTCTGCTTCCCAGGGCTTCAGGAAAATGGCCGCGGGAGGCCGCGCGTGTGCAGATGGAGATAGCGGCGGCCATTTTCCTGAAGCCCCGGGAAGCAGAGCGCTTCATCTGCGCACGCGCGGCTTTAGGAAGATGGCCGCCCCCACCCATAACAACAGGATTCACCCGGCTCTGCTGCTTACCGGGCTGCTGCATCACCTCACCGGAGAAAGGGACCCCGCTTACTGCGCCTCCTTATCCCCGCACCTCTGCCGCCATGGTAAGCCTGCATTGCGACTATTAGACGCACCCCCAATTTTCCCCCCTTTTTTTGGGGGAAAAAAGTGCGTCTTGTAGTCCGAAAAATACGGTATTTATTGACGTTACTCATTATATAGCGCTATTAATTCCACAGCTCTTTACAGACATTATCATCACTGTCCCCATTGGGGCTCACAATATAGATTCCCTATCAGTATGTCTTTGGAGTGTGGGAGGAAACCAGAGAACACAGAGGAAAGCCACACGGGAGATCATACACACTCCTTTGTGGGGGGGTAACCTGATCCATCAGCACATATAGGGGCTTATCATGTCCATGGGACATATTGCAATATACTATTTGATGTTGTAGTGCCATGTATTAGGCATTCTGAGCAACTGCATCTATTATTGCCGCTATCTGACTATTTTAGCACTCATATTTGTTACATATGTCTTTACTATCAAAAAAATACTGGTACACAAAACCAGAAAACTGAGTATAATCCAAATTAAATAAGTTTATTTGTACAAATACACAAAAATACAAAATATCTAAAACCAACTGGACACCATAAGAAGGGACCAGGTACACCTACACAGTAAAAGCCTGACATATAGCATAATCTGATTGAAGTATCAATTTAGCCCTAACTAAATTGTCAGGTGTGATATCCAAGCAAAGGTCTGAAGCTAGCAATTGTATACAGGGCTAACAGCGATAAATCCAACTGACAAACAAATCTACTTATAAGGTGCAAGTGCACGCCTCCTGAGGAAGTCTTAAACAAAACGTGCGTTGGGGCGGTGGGGACTGGGGATCACCTACACTGCAGCCGTGTTTATTGGTAAGATCCAGTGCACTTATTTTAAAGCATGCTTATGGCTCAGCGCCTCTATACTGATGATTATATATGCACTTGCACCTTATAAGTAGATTTGTTTGTCAGTTGGATTTATCGCTGTTAGCCCTGTATACAATTGCTAGCTTCAGACCTTTGCTTTCCTGGCAGGCAAGCGGGGGGGGGGGGGCGCACAGGGGATGGGAGGGCAGGCAAGTGGGGGGGCACAGGGGATGGGAGGCGGGAGGTGGCACACAAACTTTATTTTTAAGGGAAAATTAAAAAAAAAAAAAAAAAAAGATTTTTCCTTCCTTCTCTCCAGCCAACGCTGCTGGGGAGAAGGGATGAATATCGGCTTCAGCACTACACGCAGGGGGGACAGCGCTTACTATAGCGCTCTCTCTCCTGCAGGCGGTACGTGCACACGGAGGAGAGTGTACACTGTTCTCCGTGTGCACGTGTGCTGTCCGTATTGTGGTCTGTGCTGCCAGTAAAAAACGGACATGTCTACGTGTTTTGCACACGGATACACGGTCCGTGTGAAAACATGCACATGTGCAGAAACACATAGATCCTAATGGGTCTACGTGTGTCAGTGTCTCCGGTATGTGAGAAAACTGTCACTACACGTACCGGAGACATTGACGTGTGAAAGAGGCCTTAGTATGTGACAGCTGCCAATCATAAAAATCCGACAAAAAACCCGCTATAAAAGTAAATCAAACCCCCCTTCATCACCCCCTTAGTTAGGGAAAAATTAAAAAATTAAAAAAATGTATTTATTTCCATTTTCCCATTAGGGTTAGGGCTAGGGTTAGGGCTAGAGTTAGGGCTAGGGTTAGGGCTAGGACTAGGGTTAGGGCTAGGATTAGGGTTAGAGTTAGGATTAGGGCTATGGATAGGTCTAGGGTTTGGATTACATTTATGGTTGGGATTAGGGTTGGGGGTGTGTTTGGGTTAGGGTTTCAGTTAGAATTGGGGGTTTCCACTGTTTAGGCACATCAGGGCTCTCCAAACGCGACATGCGTCTGATCTCAATTCCAGCCAAGTCTGCGTTGAAAAAGTAAAACAGTGCTCCTTCCCTTCCGAGCTCTCCCATGTGCCCAAACAGGGAAAATAAAAATTTGGGGGGCTAAAAAAACATTTTTGTAGGAAAAAAATGATTTTTTATTTTGACGGCTCTGCTTTTTAAACTGTAGTGAAATACTTGGGGGTTCAAAGTTCTCACAACACATCTAGATAAGTTCCTTGGGGGGTCTAGGTTCCAATATGGGGTAACTTGTGGGGGGTTTCTACTGTTTAGGTACATCAGGGGCTCCACAAATGCAACATGACGCTTGCAGACCAATCCATCTAAGTCTGCATTCCAAATGGTGCTCCTTCCCTTCCGAGCTCTGCCATGCACCCAAACGGTGGTTCCCCCACATATGGGGTATCAGCGTACTCAGAACAAAGTGCACAACAACTTTTGGGGTACAATTTTTTCTAGTACCCTGGGGAAAATAAAAAATTGGGGGCGAAAAGTTCATTTTTGTGAAAAAGTATTATTTTTTATTTTTACACCTCTACATTATAGACGTCTGTGAAGCATTTTTTGGGTCAAAGTGCTCACCACACATCTAGATAAGTTCCTTAGGGGGTCTATTTTCTAAAATGGTGTCACTTGTTGGGGGTTTCAATGTTTAGGCACATTAGTGGCTCTCCTAAAGCAACATGGCGTCCCATCTCAATTCCAGCCAATTTTGCAATGAAAAGTCAAATGGCGCTCCTTCCCTTCCGAGCTCTGCCATGCGCCCAAACAGTGGTTAACCCCCACATATGGGGTATCGGGGTACTCAGGACAAATTGCACAACAACTTTTGGGGTCCATTTTCTCCTGTTACCCTTGGTAAAATAAAACAAATTGGAGCTGAATTATATTTTTTGTGAAAAAAATTAAATGTTCATTTTTTTTTAAACATTCCAAAACTTCATGTGAAGCACCAGAAGGGTTAATAAATTTCTTGAATGTGGTTTTGAGCACCTTGAGGGGTGCAGTTTTTAGAATGGTGTCATACTTTATTTTCTCTCATATAGACCCCTCAAAGTGACTTCAAATGTGGTCCCTAAAAAAATGGTGTTGTAAAAATGAGAAATTGCTGGTCAACTTTTAACCCTTATAACTCCCTAACAAAAAAAATGTTGTTTCCAAAATTGTGCTGATGTAAAGTAGACATATGGGAAATGTTACTTATTAAGTTTTTTGTGTCACATATCTCTATGATTTAAGGGCATAAATATTCAAATTTGGAAAACTGCAAAATTTTCGAAATTTTCACCAAATTTCTGCTTTATTCACAAATAAATGCAGGTAATATTAAAGAAATATTACTACTATCATGAAGTACAATATGTCATGAGAAAACAGTGTCAGAATCGCCAAGATCCGTTGAAGCGTTCCAGAGTTATAACCTCATAAAGGGACAGTGGTCAGAATTGTAAAAATTGGCCCGGTCATTAACCTGCAAACCACGCTCGGGGCTTAAGGGGTTAAAGAGAATCACATGTGGGATATACATTGCATATATAATGAAACATATTCTGTTTTTATTTTTCTACTAGCTGAAGAGCCCAGTGTTGCCTGGGTGTAAGTTCATTAAGGGTGTTAATAAACAGTAAACATGAATTAAAGGAAGAACAAAGATTAATGCGACAGTCTGAGGTTTAAACAGCACTTATCGTGACTCCTGCTGGTCTTCCTTGATATACAGTCCGATGGGTGTTGTAGTGCCAGTAACGCCCGGCATAGGAGAATACTTTCATCACTACTCTTAAATTAAATAATACTGTCATATCGCATTGCTCTGCGAACTCTGTGTACTGCATCTCCGCACCTGCTTACATTTGGCGTAGTCGGCAGGATCGACCCCAGCAGTCCTACAACTGCTAGACAGAGAGAGGATTCCTGAGATTTGTGAATTGGCGACCGCCGTGAAAGAGTCAAAGATGAAGTCTGCTGAAGATTTAAAGATGGCGCTGACCGCTGCCGAGAAGATGGTGGCCGTTGATGAGAAAGCTGAGGATGGTGCAACCTTTCGTTGGCATCAAAGCGGAAATTTGGTGCCGAAATGGTGAAGGCCGCATCCCCTTGTGAAGAAGCTGCCACCCTTACAGCCTGATCAGAAGAAATGGGTGGAGCAGCAGGAAGTGACCCCGCCCATGAATGGGTGGGGCCCTGAAGAGCAAGATAATGTGCAAGAAAAGTTGTCTCCAGCGACCACAGAAGATATGATTCTTAAAACTTTACGTTTATTTATCGTCATATTAAAAAGCACAGATATGCAGATATAAGCAACCCCAGTGCAAGAAGTCCTACATGTTTCAACCTACATGGTCTTAGAATCATAGAATCGTAGAGTTGGAAGGGACCTCCTGGGTCATCTGGTCCAACCTCCTGCTCAAAGCAGGATTCACTAAATCATCCCAGACAGATGTCTGTCCAGCCTCTGTTTGAAAACTTCCATGGAAGGAGAACTCACCACCTCTCATGGCAGCCTGTTCCACTCATTGATCACCCTCACTGTCAAAAAGTTTTTTCTAATATCTAATCTGTGTCTCCTCCCATTCAGTTTCATCCAGTTGCTTCTAGTCTTTCCTTGTGCAAATGAGAATAAAGATGATCCCACTACAATGTGACAGACCTTGAGATATTTGTAGACAGCTATTAAGTCTCCTCTCAGTCTTCTTTTTTGCAAGCTAAACATTCCCAAATCTTGTCTTAATCATGGGATAAGAAGAGCAAGACAGTATGTCGGGTGAGGAGACGCCATTGCCTGATACAATGCAGAGACGAAGCATGTCTTAGCGTGGTGGCATTGGCCACTAAGACTGGAGGCTATCTGTGGCCCGGGTGGAGACGGGCCTGCGTTTTTAGGTCTGGTGGTCGGAGGGACTAGAGGAGTGGCACCCTTTCTGGCGGCCGGACAAGCAGCCAGAGGAGATGAGGAACACTCAGGACTGGTGACACCCAAACCAGAACCGAAAGGAGCTCGGAAGACCCTGGAGGCTGCCCTGAGGGGGATTGTTGCAGCTGTGATTACCAACTCCCGCAACCATGCAATAGGATTACCTGTCACCTCAACCCCTGCTTTTTCGCTTCCTGAGTCACCCGCCTCCTGTGTCCCCGCCGACTCCACCAACATCCCCAGTGCTGGCGACATCTGCATCCCCCCAGCCCGCACCCATTCAGACTGACACCCGCAGCATGAGTATTGAGGAACCCCGTGAGCCCACTGCTGGAGAGGCTCGGTGGATCCGAAGTGAGAATCAGGAGAAGAAGCTGCGAGAGCAACACATTTTTAAGGAACTGCAGGACCCTGGAGGGGGAGCTCTGGGTGGATGGATGACCAGTGGTGTGGTCCGACATCTTGATTCAGCGAGAGGCTATGGCTTCATCTAAGAGACCAATACTGGACAAAAGATCAATGTTAACCCCTTCATGACCCAGCCTATTTTGACCTTAATGACCTGGCCATTTTTTGCAATTCTGACCAATGTCGCTTTTTGAGGTAATAACTCTGGAATGCTTCAACGGATCCTAGCGATTCTGAGGTTGCTTTTTCGTGACATATTGGGCTTCATGCTAGTAGTAAATTTAGATCAATAATTTTTGTGTTTATTTGTGAAAAAAATCGGAAATTTGGCGAAAATTTAGAAAATTTCGCAATTTTTATAATTTTGAATTTTTATTTTGTTAAACCAGAGTTATGTGACACAAAATAGTTAATAAATAACATTACCCACATGTCTACTTTACATCACTTTGAAAACAAATTTTTTTTGCTAGGAAGTTATAAGGGTTAAAATTTGACCAGCGATTTCTCATTTTTACAACAAAATTTACAAAACCATTTTTTTTAAGGACCACCTCACATTTGAAGTTAGTTTGAGGGGTCTATCTGGCTGAAAATACCCAAAAGTGACACCATTCTAAAAACTGCACCCCTCAAGGTATTCAAAATCACATTCAATAAGTTTATTAAACCTTCAGGTGCTTCACAGCAGCAGAAGCAACATGGAAAGAAAAAATGAACATTTAACTTTTTAGTCACAAAAATGATCTTTTACCAACATTTTTTTATTTCCCCAGGGGTAAAAGGAGAAACTGGACCCCAAACGTTATTGTACAATTTGTCCGGAGTACGCTGATACCCCCTATGTGGGGGGAAACCACTGTTTGGGCACTCGGCAGGGCTCGGAAAGGAAGGAGCGCCATTTGACCTTTTGAATGAAAAATTAGCTCCAATCGTTAGCGGACACCATGTCACGTTTGGAGAGCCCCTGTGTGCCTAAACATTGGAGCTCCCCCACAATTGACCTCATTTGGGAAACTAGACCCCCCAATGAACTTATCTAGATGCATAGTGAGCACTTTAAACCCCCAGGTGCTTCAGAAATTGATCCATAAATATGAAAAAGTACTTTTTTTTCACAAAAAATTTCTTTAGCCTCAATTTTTTCATTTTTACATGGGCAACAAGATAAAATGGATCCTGAAATTTTGGGGGCAATTTCTTCTGAGTACAACGATACCTCACATGTGGGGGTAAACCACTGTTTGGGCACACTGCAAGGCTTGGAAGGGAAGGAGTGCCATTTGACTTTTTGAATGAAAAATTAGCTCCAATCGTTAGCGGACACCATGTCGCGTTTGGAGAGCCCCTGTGTGGCTAAACATTGGAGCTCCCCAACAAGTGACCCCATTTTGGAAACTAGACCTCCCAAGGAACTAATCTGGATGTGCAAAGAGCACTTTGAACCCCCAAGTGCTTCACAGAAGTTTATAACGCAGAGCCATGAAAATAAAAAATCATTTTTCTTTCCTCAAAAATTATTTTTTAGCCCATAATTTTTAATTTTCACAAGGGTAACAGGAGAAATTGGACCCCAAAAGTTGTTGTCCAGTTTGTCCTGAGTACGCTGATACCCCATATGTGGGGTAAACCACTGTTTGGGCACACGTCAGGGCTCGGAGGCGAAGTAGTGACGTTTTGGAATGCAGACTTTGATGGAATGGTCTGCGGGTGTCACATTGCATTTGCAGAGCCCCTGATGTGCCTAAACAGTAGAAACCCCCCACAAGTGACCCCATTTTGGAAACTAGACCCCCCAAAGGAACTTGTCTAGATGTGTGGTGAGCACTTTGAATCCCCAAGTGCTTTACAGAAAATTATAGCGCAGAGCCGTCAAAATAAAAAATCATTTTTTTTTCCACAAAAATAAGTTTTTAGCCCCCATTTTTTTATTTTCCCAAGGGTAACAGGAGAAATTAGACCCCCAAAGTTGTGTAATTTTTCCTGAGTACACTGATAACACATATATTTGGGTAAACCACTGTTTGGGTGCACGTTGGAGCTCGGAAGGGAGGGAGCACCATTTGACTTTTTGAATGCAAGATTGGCTGAAAATCAATGGTGGCGCCATGTCGCGTTTGGAGACCCTTGATGTGCCTAAACAGTGGAAACCCCTCAATTCTATCTCCAACACAAGCCCCAATACACCCCTAACCCTAACCATAACCCTAACCACAAGCCTAACCCTAACCCCAACACACCCCGAACCCTAATCTTAACTCTATTTCCAACCCTAACCCTAATTCCAACCCTAAATCTAATTCCAACCCTAATCCTAAGGCTATGTGCCCACGTTGCCGATTCGTATGAGGATTTTTCTGCAGAGTTTTTGAAAAATCCGCAGGTAAAGCGCACTGCGTTTTACCTGCGGATTTACCACAGATTTCCAGTGTTTTTTGTGTGGATTTCACCTGCGGATTTCACCTGCGGATTCCTATTGAGGAACAGGTGTAAAATGCTGCAGAATCCGCACAAAGAATTGAGTGGAGAAAATACAACGCAACATTTCCACATGGTATTTTCCGCACCATGGGCACATCGGATTTGGTTTTCCATAGGTTTACATGGTACTGTAAACGTGATGGAAAACTGCTACGAATCCGCAGCAGCCAATCCGCTGCGGATCCACAGCCAAATCCGCACCGTGTGCACATAGCCTACTTCTAACCCTAATTCTAACCCAAACCCTAGCCCTAACATTAACCCTAACCCTAGCCCTAAATCTAACCCTAACCCTAGCCCTAACCCTAACCCTAAACCTAACCCTAGTTCTAACCCTAACCTTAGTGGAAAAATAAAAGTAAATATTTTTTCTTTATTTTATTATTGTCCCTACCTATGGGTGTGATAAAGGGGGGGGTATTTATAATTTTTTTTATTTTGATCGTTGTGATAGAACCTATCACAGCGGTCAAAATGTACCTGGAACGAATCTGCCGGCCGGCAGATTTGGCGGGCGCACTGCGCATGCGCCTGCCATTTTGGAAGATGGAGGCGCCCATGGAGCAGATGGACGGACAGCGGGAGGGACACTGGAGGTCGTTAAGTATGAGGGGGATTGGACAGCGGGGGGTAGATGGGACTGCGGGGGGAGCGGACAGGAGGATGAAGGGGAGCGGAGGACAACAGATGACAGGTCGGAGGACGGAGGGGAGGAGATTGGTGGCGGTGGCAGATCGCGATCTCCAGCCATGGCTGATGCTATTGTAGCATCAGCCATGGCTAGATTGAAATATTTCACCAATTTTCATTGGTGAAATATTACTATCGCTCTGATTGAAAGTGAAAACTTCACTTTCAACAGCCAATCAGAGCGATCGTAGCCACAGGGGGCAAAGCCACCCGCCCGGGCTGAAGTACCACTCCCCCTGTCCCTGCAGGTCGGGTGAAATTACAGTTAACCCTTTCACCCGGCCTGCAGGAGCGTGATCCGACCATGACACTTATGCTGCGTTAAAGGGGTTAATGCCGGGTCCCTTACTTGTAATGGTCCCCTGCAGTTAAGGGACCGTGTTGCTTTCATCAAAGTGCAAGGGCCTCGTGGGCCATATGCGGTGGGCATAAAGATGGCCTCCGATCGGGAGGAAGGTCCACCGAAGGAGAATTTGCTTGGTGAACGGCCGATTGCCGAGTCCGCAGTTCCTGCAGTTAAGCAGACCGAATGCAGCTGAGTTACCAGAGCAGGCGACTCTGGGAGCTATGGTGCCACCGCTGGAGGGGGTGCGGAGCAGAAGAAACAGTGGAGACTCCTCCTCCAGCAGATCCTTGTCCCATAGTACATTGTGGTGCAGGGTCCACATTTGGCCTACTACACCAATCAGCGGCCGTATATAGATTAATGTGGCCCTGTCTCTGGAAAAAAAATGTATGTTGTGCTGGTTGCACCTGAGGAACAAAAGGGACTGTTCTGCATCCCTGAGAGGGCAGTGAGCACATTACGGCACCAGAACTGTGGTGTCAGGAGTGGCCATCACGGTCAGGATTGAATGACTGTTGTTTTCCCCCTCCTCCAAGTTTATTTGCGCACGGTTGCGCACCCCTGCTGGATCACGGGGCTGAAACTCTACAAAGGTTTATTGTCATAAACTGTGTGTGCAGCTGCTGCAAAAACTGAGCTGTTTAACCCAGAACTTTGCCCAAATTTTAACCCTGGACTAGCCCCCATTAAATGAAGCACACAAATATGTTAGTGGGCCCATGATCTGGTCAAAGGAGGGAGAGGGGATGCTGATCAGGAGGACCCGAGGTGCAAGCCGGGTCAAAACTATGGAACTGCAATAAGTGGCCATCGGGCCCATATGTTTACAGGAATCCTAGGTATCTGGGGACCAGGGTCAGATGGACCCCTTTAAGAGACTAAGTATGTTTTTATGGACTGTGTTGCATTCTTATGCTTTATGGACTATATTTTCTTTTTGTTTCAAGAGCCGTTATGGTCGGGGATGACCATATTTTAGGAGGGAAAGGTATAAGGAGGTGGCAGGGACCCTCAGTTGCTCCCTCTCTCCTCCATGTTGGCCCCGTGTCCCCCATACGGTGCGTTAATAGTTTGGCTATGTATCAACATATTACTGTTATGAACTACTGTTTTACTGCTGTATGTGTACTGTGTGATGGTTACCTGATTTCATGTATTTGTATATTGCACTGTATTGAACATGACTAGTTCAGGGACAGTAAGGGTTAACAAAAAAGGGGCTGAGTTAGCAGCCTGGAAGGAGCAGCAATTTCCTGCTTCTGGAGCAGTGCCCGGGCAGTCTTGCCCATGGCAGGACGTGCTCCAGCTATGGGAGCATAACATACCCCTGGAGGGGAAGAAGTGCTGTCAAAAGGACTACTGGGCAGCTAAAACGGGCATTAGGACTGTGTGAGTGTCCCGCAAAGGACTGGTTGATCCCGGACGGGAGCTGCTGAAGCAGAGTATCTGGATAGGGACAGCTCAGGAACTGTTCTCTCTTTCCACCGTTTATTAAAGTTCTACTGTTGGGAAAGAACTGTGACTCAGTGGTGCTTCATAGGACCAGAATTCCAGCAGACACCATGGGTACCCATTTTTCCATGTGCAAGGTGCCAGGGTGTTCACTGCCTGTTTGCTCAATAGACTCGCCCACGACTACCACCCGATGCCACCTTGCTACACAGGCATAGTAATTAATTGTGGTTAGTTTTAACAAATTATAATGATTATGTTGCACATAAAAACATTTCACATCATATATTCAACACTACAGATTTGCAACACAAATTAACTAAATGATTACCCAAGTATTGATACTATTTTATTTTCAACTCATTCAAGTTTCTTTTTTTAATCTGTGTTTGAAGTTTTAAGTTAATGAGATGCTGGTGCTCTGGGGAGTGCCGGTATGCAGATCTTTTTTGGTGCTCTGGCCTCATCATGATCATTCTGGGCTTAAATGATAGGTCACTGAACCTTCATTGAAGTGTGTCCTACTTCAAATGCTGCACCTGCGCATTTAATATTATTTTTACCTCAGTATTTGTAAGCTAAATCTTGGAGTAAAACAATCAGAGGAAAAGTATATTAGAAATACGTCACCACTTCTGTATTTTTTCTCCCACTCGTGGTTTTGTCTTATAAATACTGAGGTAAAATACTGACCAAATACTGAATGTGTGAATGTGGCCTTATACACAGCCTCCACCTGCAGCACCTCACTCTTCTCTATACACAGCCTCATACTGCAGCAGCACCTCACTGCTCTCATTTTCCCATGAAGCCTCTCAATTTCCCCCTCACATCTCTCATTTTTCCCACACTCCTCTCATATTCCCCCTCACATCGCTCATTTTCCCCCTCACTCCTCTCATTTTCCCCCCTCACACCTGTCACTTTGACCTCACACCTGTCGTTTTCCAATCACGCCACTATTTTCCTCTCACTCCTCTCATTTTCAACTTAGATCTCTTCATCTTCGCCTCACACCTCTCATTTTCCCCTCACTCCACTATTTTCCCCCTCACTCCACTATTTTCCCCTCATTCCACTATTTTCCCCTCACTCCACTAATTTACCCTCACTCCACTAATTTACCCAACATTAGTTATGTGGGCTTTTTATGTTTTTGTTCTTTTAAGCCATTTTGATTTCAGTAGAGAAAATTTGCAATAAAAATGCTGATGGAATTAAAATGTTGCATTTTTTTCTAAATTCATTACAGTTCAAAAATTGCAAAGTGAAAAATGATAAATATGTTACATGTTACTGTAAAATGCTGTGTTTTTTCCGCACTGAAAAATTTATTAAAAATATAATTACTTACCGATAACGGTATTTCTCTGAACCCATGACGGCTCCACTGAGAGAGGGGATACGTCCATCAAGGACAGGAAACCTACAGATAAAAAGGCAGTACCTCTCTCCCGCATCAGTTGTTTACAGAGTATGAAGGGAACATTAGGTTAAAAAAACCATATTCAACATTACTAAAGTTTTAACAGAGATACCGCGTGGTTATTTTTTATATAGTTGCATAATTTTAAACTAGTGTGCATGTAAGAGGGTGGTGCTGTTATGGACAATAAGAAACACGCTGTCACTTTAAGAGGCTGCATCCCCTTGTCTGGTGTGATGGTATGTTCTGCTGTTCTCCCCTGCTCTTATGTTTGCTATGAACTGGTCGGGGCTGTGTGCAGGGGTGGAGCTGAAGCAGCGTATAGAGGGAAAGTTTCAGAGGGAACTGAGAGAACTTTGTGCTGTTCTGTCTGCAAGGAAGAGTCGTTGGCTGCAAGAAAGATTACACAGCCTGAGACGAACTGCGTTTGTTAAATAGACTTTCCCGGTTACAGCAAAGGGTGGCTGTTCTGTGCTGGTTTGTGAAGCCACGAAGATACTGAGAAGGGGACTTACGGTTTCCAGGAGCAAGGAGAAGACCACGCTTTACAGAGCTGACAGGAATCCGTGCGCACCACCGTTTTGGACTTCGGGGGCCCCCTGGGACTGGACCTGTGTCTCCAACATCACCGTGAGTTTGTTCCTGTTTGGTGCACCTGTTAGGGCCCAATGCAGGCTTCAGTAGTTAGAGCACGGTAGCCATGTGGCCTGCGTAGAAAAGGCCAGGGAGGTTATATGCAGAGTAGCATCGATATATGTTTTATTGTGTAAAGTTGCTTGTGAGACAGATTCTGAGTTTGTAATTGTTGAAGCACTGTGCTATTTTACAGACAAGATAACTCATGTGCATTATCTTTTGCTATTGTAAACCCCTGTTTGCACCTTCCTTGTCCCTTCCATTCCCTGTCTCATAATAAATCTATCCTTTGTTGTTTGCACCTCATCTTGTGTACAGTAGTCTTCCTGCACCGTGGTGGTCCCCCGGCCATCGCTTCAAGTGGCGCTGCAAGCAGGGTACTGTCACCAAGATGGAGGCAGCAGACAGCAATGGCGGGAATGCTAACATTAATGGGGATGCTGTGGGCATTGGTGGAACCCCTGTAAGGACACTCCCTATGGGCACCATATTTAGTGTGCTCCCAAAGTTTGACGGCAAGAATATGCCACTGTCCGACTGGGTGTCCCGGCTGCAATGCACCCTGAAGATTTATAACATCAGCCCAGACCTTGAAGCGGACATTGCTTTAACAGCCCTAGAGGGGGAAGCCCGCAGAAACGTCTGCCTACAACCAGAACTCACCCGCAGTACCCTGAAGGAGCTAGTGAAGTTCCTGGAAGAGATCTATGGCGAGACTGCTAGCACGGGACATCTTCGCGCCAAATTTTTCTCCAGGCTGCAGCTGGAGGAAGAAGGAATTTCTCAGTATGCAACAGCACTGCAAGAAGTGTTCGAAGAGGTGCAGAGAAAGGAGGCAGATGGATTTGGCAGCATGGGCTCTAAAGACCGGATACTCCGGGAGCAATTCATTCTGGGACTACAAAGCACATCCTTGAGGAGAGCACTGTCAGAACGGGTCCGGGCAGATCCAGCCCTTACGTTTCGTCAAGTTCTGGCGGAAACAGTGGCCCGAAGTAAAGAAGAAAGCTATGCATCTGGAGTGATGCGTGTCCAGGGCGCCAATTCCAGAGGGGACCCAAACCATTAAGAGGTGCTGGTCCAGGTAGTGCAAGACTTGCAGCGGTCCCTTGTTAACGTGCAAGAGAAACTGACCCAGATGGAGCGAAGAGTTGGGGAACTACAAGAGACTGACCCACCATACTCATTCAACCATTCTTCAGCCCGATCGACAAGGGATCAGTGGGAACAAGCCCCCTCCAATCAGGCATCGGCGGTACGAGGACAGGCTCGAAGTACCCCTCGGCGAGGAGGAGGCATTCAATGCTGGGAGTGTGGAGGACGGGGGCACCTTGCCAGAGACTGTCGGAACTATACTCAAGGCCAGTGGAAGCCGCCGTTAAACTACCAACCCCCGCAGTAGTGCGGCACTCTGCGGGGGAGGCAAGAAGAGAGGCCGCTCCATATCATAACGAACACTTGATTGCTGGGAGCCCCATCCTACGTGCTGAATTTGAAGGAGTTCTGGTGGATTGCCTGGTAGATACCGGGTCACAAGTGACAATGATGCCAGAAGCGTACTTCAAGCAGCATTTCTAGAACCTGGCCAAGCCAGAAAAAGAGACATTGATTCGCTTGTTTGCTGCCAACCAACAACCGATTCTGGTCACAGGGGTCGTGTGGATGAATATTCGAATCTGTAGGCAAGAAGTTGGAAGAAAATGGATCCTGCTAGTCCCTGAGCCTGTCAAGGAAGATGTGCCTATAGTACTGGGAATGAATATCCTACGTGAACTCGATCAGATTATGTTTACCAAACAGGGACCTGGATATTGGAAGAAGGCTACTCCACATAAGCCTACTCAAGAAGCCCTTCAACGACTGATCCGCGTCTGTGGGACGCAGAAGAGTGTGCCATCTTATCAGACGGTAGGGGTCATCCGGGCTCCTGGTAAAGAACCTATAATCCTACCTCCCAAGCGAGAAACTATAGTATACCTTCCAGTGTGGACTCACCGCAATCTTGATGGGTTGGAAGTGGTTGTTCAGCCTGTGGTAGGTGGAGGAGTGGATCAAGAAGTCATGATAGCTCATACGATAGCTGTGGTCCAGCAAGGACATGTCCCCATAAGAGCTTTGAATGTGAGCCCCAGGGAGGTCACCTTGCCACGAGGGACAGATCTGGCCCTGGTGTACCTACATAAGGGTGAAGTGGTGAGTCAGAAGGAGATGTCTTTATCACCGAAAGAAGGCGTGGGGTGGACCCTAGCAGTTGCTGCGGGAGACGAAGAGACACCATCCCCGGAGTGGAGTGGACGGGTCATCCTTGAGCAAATGGAAGTGGATGTGAAGGCTATGGGCCCTGAGCGTGTGCAAGCAATAGAAACTATGCTGTGGGAAAATCAGGCCACATTCGCCTGTCATGCCGAAGATTTCGGCTGTACTGAAGCCATCACGCATGAGATGCCGACTGGGGAAGCTCGTCCAATTCGAGAACGATACCGGCAGATCCAGCCCAAGATGTACCAAGAGGTGAAAACATTACTGAGGCAGATGCTGGATTCAGGAGTGGTGCAGAGTAGTCAGAGCTCTTGAGCAGCCCCTGTGGTGCTCGTCAAGAAAAAGGATGGGACCATCCGGTTCTGTGTAGATTACAGGAAACTCAATGCCTGCACTGTTCGAGCCTCGTATCCGTTGCCCCGCATCGAGGAATCCTTGACAGCGTTGGGGAAAGCCAAGTACTTCTCCACCCTGGACCTAGCAAGCGGATACTGGCAAGTAGCCGTGGCAGAGAAAGACAGAGAGAAAACCGCCTTCATACTCCCTATGGGACTGTTCGAGTTTAACCGGATGCCCTTCGGGCTCTCCAATGCTCCAGGCACCTTTCAACGGCTGATGGAAAAGTGTTTGGGAGATTAAAATTTCGAGGCTACCCTGATCTATCTGGATGACATCATTGTGTTTTCATGCTCATTCGAAGACCACCTTGCCCGGCTTGGACAGGTACTCGGAAGACTGCGAGCGCATAACCTGAAGTTGAAGCCAAAAAAATGCCACCTCTCCAAGAGGGAGATCGAGTACCTAGGCCACATAGTGTCACAAGATGGAGTTCTACCCTCGCCAGAAAAAGTGGCTGCTATCCAGAAGTGGCCAGTCCTTCAAACAGTGAGAGAACTCCAGGCCTTCCTGGGACTCGCGGGGTACTACCGCCGGTTTGTTAAAGACTTTGCAAAGGTGGCAGGTCCTCTCAATGAGTTGCTGAGGGGGACCGCTGGAGTGCTGAAGACCCAGCGCATCCCCTGGGCACAGGGACAACACGAGGCCTTCCAGGCTATAAAGAATGCCCTTACTTCGGCCCCGATTTTGGCCTACGCAGACTTCGATCAACCATTCCTGTTGTACACTGATGGTAGCCTTCATGGACTCGGTGCAGTACTTTCTCAGATACAGGATGGACATGAGAGAGTTATCGGGTATGCTAGCAGGTCCCTGCGAGACAGCGAAAGAAACCCTCACAATTACAGCTCCTTCCGGTTAGAGCTCCTGGCCCTGGTGTGGGCCATGACAGAAAAGTTTGCAGGCTTCCTGACAGGAACCAAAATTCAAGTTCGAACAGACAATAATCCCCTGGCCCACCTTGAGAATGCTAAACTGGGGGCCTTAGAACAACGGTGGATGGCTCGCCTGGCCAAGTTCGACTTTACCATCTGTTATCGCTCTGCTACCGAAAACGCAAATGCGGATGGGCTGGCAAGAGTGCCTGTGGAGACTCCAGTGGGGGATCTTGATGAGCAACTCGAAGAGGAGGAAACCCCAGACTTCAATAAGTTCAAGCCCCCAATGGTTGTGGCCCAGTCAAGAAGGGAGGCCTGCGCATTACGCTGGTCCCTGGGGAGAACCAATGAGGAATGGGGACACGTTCAGGATAAAGACGAAGGACTGAGACAGATGAAATGGTGGGTAACGCAAAAGCGGAAGCCTGGCAAACAAGAGATAGATAATCTGGACTCTGAAATGAGGAGTGTGTTGCACCAGTGGGATAGACTGGAAGTGCGAGAGTCAGTACTATATCGTAAGAGGCAACAGCCAAAAGATATGGAAGTAAGGTGGCAAGTGGTCATCCCAGTAAGAATGGCTCAAGAAATAGCTAAAGAAGCCCACGAATTCGGAGCGCACTTCGGCCCCACAAAGACCTACCAATGGTTGCAGCGGTATGTGTATTGCCCCCGGTTGGAGCTTGTGGTGGAAGAGGTTTGCTGGCAGTGTCGAGTATGTGACCTCATTAAGAGTACTGAACAGAGTGCACCCATCCAGACCATACAAACTAAGGAGCCGTTGGAAGTCTTGATGATCGACTATCTCCTCGTGGGACACTCAGCCCGGGGGCTGCAATACTGTTTGGTGATGACCGATCATTTCTCTAAGTTCGCAGTAGTCACTCCGACTAGAGACCAGACTGCGGAATCGGCAGCGCGAGCCATCTGTCAAGACTTCATCCGGGTGTATGGGTGCCCAAAGCACATCCACTCCGACCAAGGCGCATGTTTCCAAGGCAAGGTGATGGAAGACTTGTATCGCATGTATGGCATTGAGTGGTCCCGGACCACCCCTTACCATCCTCAAGGCAATGGAGCTTGCGAACGCTCCAACAGAACCTTGCTTCAGATGTTGAGAACATTGGAGGAGGATAAGAAGGTGTGTTGGCCGGACTATCTGCCAGAATTGGTCTGGACCTACAACAATCGGGTCCACTCCACCACGGGTTATACCCCCTGTCTACTGTTGTTTGGAAGAGCTGGACGAGAGATCATTGAGCTGAATTTGGAACAGCCAGAGGAGCTGATGGAGCGAAATGTCACCTCATGGGTGAAAGAGCATCGGCAACGTTTGCAAACGATACGGCGGTTGGCGGGTCAGCAACTGCAAGAAAAAGAACATACGGCCCGCAAACCGACTCACGAGTTACCGCTCCAACCTGGAGACCGGGTATTGGTCAGAGAGAAATGCCCTAAGGGAAAACTAAGTGAGAGATGGGAAGTACAGCCGTACAAGGTTATCGAGCGAGTGTATGCTAACGGCCCTGTCTACAAGGTACAGATTGAAGATGGGGCATCCGCCCCTAGAGTACTTCACAGAAATATGCTGCAGCCTTGCCGGTCTGAGGTCGGTTCTATGCCATTGTCGCCTGGAGGCGCCACTCCACTTCGTGAATCTGTCATGCCTGATGACCAAATTGATGATGAGTGGTGGACCGTCCCTGACACAGCAGGGGGTCCTCAGCCACCCAGAAACGGTAATCTCATGGATATACCAGTACCGCCATGCGAGGATGAGACCAGACAAGAGCGCACAATGTCCCCTGCAACAAGTGTTCCTCTGGAAGATAGTCAAGCCTTGCCTGACAGCCAAGAGCTTCAGAGATCCCAGAGGTCTAATGCAGGGGTTCCACCAGTCCGATATGTAGAACAGTATGCTCTGTCTGTTTCTACACCTTTGTTGCCTCCTCCATTACACTTTTACCCTGATGCGGTGATGGCAGAGGACGATGATCATTAAGAAGAGAGGTATGTAAGAGGGTGGTGCTGTTATGGACAATAAGAAACACGCTGTCACTTTAAGAGGCTGCATCCCCTTGTCTGGTGTGATGGTATGTTCTGCTGTTCTCCCCTGCTCTTATGTTTACTATGAACTGGTCGGGGCTGTGTGCAGGGGTGGAGCTGAAGCAGCGTGTGGAGGGAAAGTTTCAGAGGGAACTGAGAGAACTTTGTGCTGTTCTGTCTGCAAGGAAGAGTCGTTGGCTGCAAGAAAGATTACACAGCCTGAGACGAACTGCGTTTGTTAAATAGACTTTCCCGGTTACAGCAAAGGGTGGCTGTTCTGTGCTGGTTTGTGAAGCCACGAAGATACTGAGAAGGGGACTTACGGTTTCCAGGAGCAAGGAGAAGCCACGCTTTGCAGAGCTGACAGGAATCCGTGCGCACCACCGTTTTGGACTTCGGGCCCCCCTGGGACTGGACCTGTGTCCCCAACATCACCGTGAGTTTGTTCCTGTTTGGTGCACCTGTTAGGGCCCAGTGCAGGCTTCAGTAGTTAGAGCACGGTAGCCGTGTGGCCTGCGTAGTAAAGGCCAGGGAGGTTATATGCAGAGTAGCATCGATATATGTTTTATTGTGTAAAGTTGCTTGTGAGACAGATTCTGAGTTTGTAATTGTTGAAGCACTGTGCTATTTTACAGACAAGATAACTCATGTGCATTATCTTTTGCTATTGTAAACCCCTGTTTGCACCTTCCTTGTCCCTTCCATTCCCTGTCTCCCAATAAATCTATCCTATGTTGTTTGCACCTCATCTTGTGTACAGTAGTCTTCCTGCACCGTGGTGGTCCACCGGCCACCGCTTCATGCACACCCACACATGAAGGGAGAGAATGTACGGGTGCCATCATGGGCTCAGAGAAATACCGTTATTGGTAAGTAACTATATTTTTCTCTGTCCCCCATGACAGCACCACGGAGAGAATTGCAGAGACTGTACATTAGGGAGGGACCACTGCTTCCAGAACCCGTTTCTCAAAGGTAAGGTCCAAAGATGAGACAAGGCCCAACCAATAGTGCTTAAAGAATGTAGAGGGGGAAGACCAAGTAGCAGCTCTACATATCTGGTCAATTGAAGCACCGGCACTTTTCGCCCAGGAGGCTGCCACTGCTCTTGTTGAGTGAGCTCTAATTTTCTCTGGGGCGGACACCCCACTCGATGTATACAACAGGTTGATGGCGTCTCTGATCCATCTTGCTAATGTGCTTTTGGAGGCTTTTTTCCCCTTCTGAGAACCCTGGAAACATACAAACAGAGATCTATCCTCCCTACACTCTTTAGTGGCCTCTAGGTAATGAATCAGGCATTTTCTAACATCTAACGTGTGTAAGGTTTTTCCCCCTCGTTTTTGGGGTTAGAGCAAAAGGAGGGAAGGGAAATCTCCTGTGATCGATAGAGCCGAGAGGTTACTTTTGGAAGGGAGGCTGGGTCTGTCTTCAGAACAACCCTATCATCCAAGATCTGCGTGAAAGGAGGGCTAGCTGATAAAGCTTGGAAATCACTGACCCTGCGCGCTGAAGTAAGAGTGACCAATAGGGATGTTTTGAGGGATAGGATTCTCAAGGGAGCATCCGCCAAGGGTTCGAGAGGAGATTTAGTTAGGGCTGTAAGGACTAAATTTAAAACTGTGGGGCATTCTGCAAGGGTAGGGGTCTAGACGTTTCTGCCACTTTAATGAACCTGGAAACCCATCGATTCCTTGCTAGACCGTAATTGAACAAAGCCCCCAAGGCCTTGACCTGGACCTTTAGGGTACTTGTGGCCAGACCTTGTTCCAACCCCTTCTGCAGGAACTGTAATATGGCTCTATGAGGAATTCCCTCATTCACTTTAGCGCCTGAAGTTGAAAGGAATTTTTTACAGATTTTACAATATTGTTTGGTAGTTATTGGTTTATTGCTTTGTAGAAGGGTTGACACCAGATCTGGCGAGAACCCTCTATCCCTTAGTAGCCCCTTCAAATTCCAGGCTGTCATGTGTAAATTTGCTACCTGTGAGTGCGCTACTGGTCCCTGGGAGAGGAGATTTGGAAGATCCGGGAGCACCCAAGGGTCGGAGATGGACATCCTCCTCATCCAAGAAAGCCAAATCCTCTTTGGCCAGAAAGGGGCTATCAAGACTACACGAGTTCTGTCTTCCTGTATTTTCCTCAGGACTGATGGTATTAGTGCGATTGGGGAAAATGCATATGGTAGCCGATAGATGCATTTCTGATTCCATGAAACTAACGCGACAGGGTTCCCTAATTCAGATTATTCGCAAATAGATCTATGTCTAGTGTCCCCCATCTTTCTGAGAATTGATTGAATACTGACTGGTTTAATTCCCATTCCCCCTGTCTCAGGCAGGACCGACTCAGGAGGTCTGCCCTGTAATTGTCTCTTATGTGAAGGGCTGTCAAGGACCATAGGTTGTCCTCGGCTAGTTGGAAGATTGACTTTGTTACTTCCATTAGTGACGGGAATCGGGCATCCCCTTGGTGATTTAAGTAGGCTACCACTACTGGTTGTCTGAGAATACCCTGACATGATGTAAGTGAAGGGAGTTCAGGAATCTTAAGAGTGCAAATTTCACTGCAAGTAGCTCTTTCATATTGGAAGATGCTCCTCTCAGATCGTCTGACCAGACCCCCTGTGCTATGAGATTGTTTTGATGGGCCCCCCAACCCCTAGGGCTTGCGTCCGTAGTCACCACTTTTGAGATCGGAACTACCCATGGGACACCTCTGTTCAAATTGCTCATCTTCACCTACCACTCTGGAGAGAGAGCTGTGTTTGGTGATATACTGAACCGACCTTCTAAATTTCCTTCTAGAGCAGTGGCTAGGCATCCCAAACTGGAAGTGTCCGTCAGAGACTGTGGACACAGACGGACACTTCCAGTTTGGGATGCCTAGCCACTGCAGGCACCAGACATTATACTGACCTACAATCTCTCTGCCTGTTGGCACTTCTCTCCACAAAGACTCCCCTGATGATTCTCCATGACCAGAGTTGAAGCGCGTAGGGAGGAAGAATTTATATTTCAAGAGGATTTGGGACTTTGCCTCCATACACATTGGGTGGATTGGTCCCTCTGAGCTAGGTCCATTTGGGGCCTGTCCTTGTTAGGACAGGAGTTACATAGGGGCTACAGGGTAGATATATTATTTTAGCCCTGCCTCCTCTCATCTACGTGGATCTCTATTGTGTCATATGGAATTACACAGTGTCCGGCAGCTTGGGTGAGATCAAACCATTTTTTATATAGAGCACTGGTTCACCTGAGCACTTTTTATGTATATGTTTCTCGTTTGTGTCCTATTGGGTGTGCGTTTTTTAGTATTTATTATTAAAAGTTATGTTTTATTAGTGGATATCCTCCACAGCTGATCTTATGCTGTCATGGACCCCAGGAGGGACATTGCATCTCATAAGGATATGGAGGGGAGATCCCTTGCTCGAGACACTAACCCCACCATCTTTTGGATTTTTTCTAAGGGTAGACGACACTCCTGATGTACAGAATCTAGTGTGATGCCCAGATAGTCCTGTAAATGGATTGGTACTAATTTGGACTTTGTCAGGTTCACAAGCGAGCCAAGTTTTTTAAGGAGTGCATGACCTTCTCTATCTGAGCTTCGCAATGCTGGGGGGAGTTGCCGACTACCAGGAAGTCGTCTAGATGTGGAACAATTAGGGTGTCTTGCTCTCTCAGGTGAGCCATAACCTCTGCCACCAGTTTGGTGAATACTCGAGGCGCTATGGCCAGCACAAAGGGAAGGGCTGCAAATTGGTAATGTTTTATCACCCCCTTGTTTTGGACTGCTACCCTGAGGAATCTTTGATGAACTCTGTGGATGGGGAAGTGATAATATGCATCCTTTAGATCTAGCACAGCCATAAAACAGAGTGGAAGCAACATTTTTATTGATGTTTTTATTGTTTCCATTTTGAATGGCTGCACTCTCAGGTGTTTGTTCAGACTCTTGAAAGCTACGTTCACATTAGCGTTCCGCTAATGTGCGTCGCTGTAGCGTCGGCGACGCAGCGGCTACGCAGCGGCGACGCGCCCCTATGTTTAACATGGGGGACACGTGCGTTTTTTTGGTTGCGTTTTCCGACACGTGCATCGTTTCCGACGCTAGCGTCGGACGCAAGAAAATGCAACAAGTTGCATTTTTCGTGCGTCCGATTTTTGTCAAAAAACGACGCACGTGTCGCAAAACGCAGCGTTTTTGCGTGCGTTTGCGCGCGTTTTTTGGTGCGTCGTGCGTTGCGTCACCGATGCACCGGCGCGCAACGCTAATGTGAACGTAGCCTAAGTTTATAATTGTCCTGTAGGACCCATCTGTTTTTTTTCTGAGAAAAAGGGGGAAGTAAAATCCCTTCCCTCTTTCTTGGAAGGGAATCTCCAGGAGAACTCCCTTCCCCAACAGACCCATAACTTCTTGTTCCAAAGCTAGTTGTTCCTCTATTCAGGATCTCTGGGATGTTATCAGAAAGGAAGGTTGAGGGAGGGTGTGGAATTTTAGCCTTAGTTTCAATTTTATTATGTCCAGTATCCAAGAACTGTTTGTTATTTTCTCCAATGCTGAGAGAAAGAGGCACAACTTTCCCCCCACCTGGGGAAGAGTTCATTGGGAGGGTGTTTATTATCAACGGGGCTCTTGGTGAACATGAACCCCTTATTTTTATTCTTTTTGTCTTCCCATCTATCTTGAGTTCTTGTTGGCTTCCTAAGGATAAACCTCTTGCTCTGAAAGGGCCGCCTGTAGGATGGGTAATAGAGAATAAGGAAGGACTTTTTCTTATCCCCCGCTTTATCCAGGATGTTATCCAGGGTGGGACCAAATAACAACTCTCCCTCACAGGGAATGGTACATAACCTTGATTTGGTCTGGAGATCCCCCGGCCAACATTTAAGCCAAATGGCTCGTCTAGCTGCATTAGAAAAGACTGCAGAAGGCTGATAAGAGTTTGCGGACGCATCCGCCAGGAAAGCGGCCACCCCCCTCATGACTGCAAGGTGTTCAACATAATGTCTCTATATGTTTTCCCTTTAAGCTGAGATTCTAATTGATCTAGCCAGACCATTAGGGAACGGGATGTAGAGGTGGCTGCTACTGCTGGCTTTAGCCCTCCCCCAGCTGCTTCCCATGAACCTTTCAGGAATGCATCTGCCCTTTTGTCCATGGGGTCTTTTAAGACTCCCATATCCTCAAAAGGGAGGGCAAATTTTTTAGATGCCTTGGCGATGGCCATGTCTAGTTTGGGTGCTTTTTCCCAAAAGGAGCATGTCGGGTCCTCAAAGGGGTATTTCCTTTTGGGTGTAAGTATGGCCTTTCTTATGGGTTTTTTCCACTCTTTTTTAATCATGGCCTGGATTTTCTCATTAAGGGGAAAGGCTCTTCTTTTTTTCTGTTCAAGACGTCCGAACATAATAACTTGAACTGATTTTTTTGGGGGAGGATCAGTTAATCCCATGGTGTTTCTAATTGCCTTAACGAGGCTATCCGTCTCCTCTAGCTGAAAGCAACTGCGACCCCGGTGGAAGATGATGTTGATTTCCCTGAATTTTCCTCCCCTGAAGAAAAGACAAAAATAGAAAATATAGGGCCCCGTTAGCCACAAACTTTCACGAAGATCACTCACCACCTGGCGGACCAATTAGTACCGGTTGGGGATGATCCGTATCTGCTGTAGGATTCTCCCTTACGCCGGACGCCACGCTGGAGCCTTTGCTGTGCTGCGATCCTGTGCATCCTCTCCTGGTGGTGTCATGTTGTTGGTGGTGGGAAGCCTGTCCCTTTTGCCTGTGGCCGCCATTTTTGCTGCTGCTGCGGTGGTGATCTGGACTGTGGGGATTTCAACTCCAGCTGGTCCAGATTGCTCCTGGTTCCTGGGGAACACTGGCTGAGCTCCATTAGAATCATCCGACCATAGCACTGTCTGTTGTGAATTCTGCTCTTGGGTTCCCTCCAGTGGTTGTTGGTGGGAATGCTGTTGTCTCTGACTCGCAGTCCTGGCCAGGTGTATCGGATAATTACAATTCTGACTGGGATATTTAGGTGTGCAGAATCCTTTAGCCCTTGCCAGTTGTCAATGTTTCTTTGGAAGTCCTTACTATTATGCTCTGTCAGCCTCCTTTTCTACTTGGGCTAATAGAAAGAGAGGTGAAGAGAGGTCAGCGGAATCCTCTCTTTTCTGTAGAGTGTAAGTTCTTATGATCAGTGGGGTCACCACTCTCCTGAAGAATGTAACCCTTTTCAGCAGTGGATTCATCCCTCTTTCCCCTGTAGAGTGTAAGCTCTTATGAGCAGTGGTGTCCTCTCTCTCTTCTGTTAAATGTAAGCTCTTAGGCCGTGGTCACACTTGCGGGTGCAATGCGAGAAACTTGCACGAGTACAGAAAGCTCTGACTCAGATTGTGCATAGTGTAAGAATGAGGGTTTGGTCAATTCATTGTGAGATAATTCCTTGTATGTCCTGGACGGTCTTCCCACCCCAATTGTATTGGGTCTTCCCTGGTTGGTGAAACATAATCCGTTAGTGGATTGGCAAGCCAGGGAGATCATTGAGTAGGGGGATTACTGCCATGAGAAATGTTTAAATATTTTTCTTTCTACAGTCTCTACAGTAACCCTATCTGCATTTTTGTTGGGTTTTGAGGAAGTTTTTTCTGAGAGGGCGGTGTCAGGATTTGCTACCTCACCGTACATATGACTGTCCTATTAACCTGACCCCGGGAGCTAAACTTCCGAATCCCAGACTGTATAATCTTTCTGGCCCTGAGAGACAAGACATGAAGGTCTTTTCCAAGTTGGATTTAAGGGAGGCCTACAACCTGGCTAGAATCAGAGAAGGGGATGAATGGAAAATTATGTTCAATACCCATGAGGGTAATTTCGAGAGCCTGGTCATGCCTTTCAGTCTGACCAATGCACCTACAGTTTTCCAACATTTCTTTAATGCTATTTTCCTTCATTCGTTGGGCAGGTTTGTGGTGGTCTATCTGGACGATATTTTTGTTTACTCACCAGGTTTTGAGACACATTGGGGCATGTTAAACAAGTGTTGCAAATATTAAGGGATAACAAACTATATGCCAAACTAGAAAAATTTGTTTTTGCCTTCCAGGAGGTACAGTTTTTGGGGTACCTGTTATCATCTTCGGGTATTCGGATGGATCCGGAGAAGGTCTGTTCTGTCCTTGATTGGGACCATCCTGAAAACCTGAAGTTTCTACAACGTTTTCTGGGTTTTACAATTTTTTACCGGAAAATCATCCAAAATTATTCTGTAGTTGTGAAACCCCTTACTGACATGACAAGGAAGAGGTCTGATTTTTACAAATAGTCGTATGCCGCCCTGCAGACCTTTTACTCCCTAAAGAGCTAGTTTGCGATGGCACCTATACTCAGAAAACCTGATGTTTCCCATCCCTTGGGAGGTTGATGCATCGGAGGTGGCTGTTGGGGTTGTGTTATCTAAGGGTTCGTCCCTGGATAAATGGCGTCCTGTTATGACCTGGTGGTTAAGAGGCCACACTGATATGACCTGGTGGCTAAAACGCAACATGGAGCGAGCTCTGAGAAGGTGGTATCTCTATTGACCGCAGTCCCTAATCCTAACAACAACACTAGAAATAGCCGTGGGATCAGGGCCGTATTTGCCACTAGGCACTTGAGGGCACGTGCCTAGGGCGGGGACAGGCGAGGGGGGGCACCTCAGCAAGGTTTTTTCTTTTTTTTTCCTTTTTTTTTTTTTTTATATACTAGTCCTGTGCGTCCCTTCCTGAAGACAGGGGCGGCAGAGCGGCCGCCAGAACACGTGGTGCTGGTGCCGACTCTCCCTACTTCCCCTGCTGAGACACAGTGACCCCCTGCTCACAGCCTCACTGGTGCCCGGCAGAATGTGACTGCTGAGATGGAGCAGCGGCGCCCTGTGTCCCGACCCTGGGTCCTGTCCTGAACTCACATTGCCTGCCTGGAGAACTCGCAGTAGAGCAGTACATACACAGTAAGTAGTGTACTGTCTCTAATGATCTCCCTCCTAGCTCCTGCCCGTGCGCTGCCTGCTGCAATGCACGGCTCTGTCTGTGACTCACCTCACGGTCCTCACCCCTTCCCTCACATTCCTCAGCCTCGTCTCTGACTGTAGTGCCTGAGGCTGGAGGAGCCTTGCAAACACACAGCAGCCCTTGAATGTTTGATCTTTGCTCCCGGCAGACGGAGCCAGAGAGTGAGTGGTGGGGTGGGGTATAATACACCCCCACTCACTCTATCTGGCCCCACTCACTCTATCTGGGTCCTAGGAGCAAACATTGCCAGTGCTGGTGTGTGCGTGTGCGTGTGTGTGTGTGTGTGTGTGCGGGCAGCAGAGCTGTATGTGTGTGCGTGCACGGGCAGCGGAGCCATATGTGTGTGTGTGCGCGCAGAGCTGTATGTATGTGTGTATCTGTGCGGTGCTGTATGTGTGTGTGTGTGTGGGCAGCAGAGCTGTATGTGTGTGCGGGCAGCAGAGTTGTATGTGTGTGCGGGCAGCAGAGCTGTATGTGTGTGCGGGCAGCAGAGCTGTATGTGTGTGCGGGCAGCAGAGCTGTATGTGTGTGCGGGCAGCAGAGCTGTATGTGTGTGCGGGCAGCAGAGCTGTATGTGTGTGCGGGCAGCAGAGCTGTATGTGTGTGCGGGCAGCAGAGCTGTATGTGTGTGTGTGCGGGCAGCAGAGCTGTATGTGTCTGCGTGCATGGACAGCGGAGCTGTATGTGTGTGCGCGCGCGTAGCTGTATGTATGGGTGTGTCTGTGCGGTGCTGTATGTGTGTGTGTGTGTGTGCGGGCAGCATAGCTGTATGTGTGTGCGTGCACGGGCAGCGGAGCTGTGTGTGTGCGCACAGAGCTGTATGTACAGTGGGGCAAAAAAGTATTTAGTCAGTCAGCAATAGTGCAAGTTCCACCACTTAAAAAGATGAGAGGCGTCTGTAATTTACATCATAGGTAGACCTCAACTATGGGAGACAAACTGAGAAAAAAAAATCCAGAAAATCACATTGTCTGTTTTTTTAACATTTTATTTGCATATTATGGTGGAAAATAAGTATTTGGTCAGAAACAAAATTTCATCTCAATACTTTGTAATATATCCTTTGTTGGCAATGACAGAGGTCAAACGTTTTCTGTAAGTCTTCACACACACTGTTGTTGGTATGTTGGCCCATTCCTCCATGCAGATCTCCTCTAGAGCAGTGATGTTTTTGGCTTTTCGCTTGGCAACACGGACTTTCAACTCCCTCCAAAGGTTTTCTATAGGGTTGAGATCTGGAGACTGGCTAGGCCACTCCAGGACCTTGAAATGCTTCTTACGAAGCCACTCCTTCGTTGCCCTGGCGGTGTGCTTTGGATCATTGTCATATTGAAAGACCCAGCCACGTTTCATCTTCAATGCCCTTGCTGATGGAAGGAGGTTTGCACTCAAAATCTCACGATACATGGCCCCATTCATTCTTTCATGTACCCGGATCAGTCGTCCTGGCCCCTTTGCAGAGAAACAGCCCCAAAGCATGATGTTTCCACCACCATGCTTTACAGTAGGTATGGTGTTTGATGGATGCAACTCAGTATTCTTTTTCCTCCAAACACGACAAGTTGTGTTTCTACCAAACAGTTCCAGTTTGGTTTCATCAGACCATAGGACATTCTCCCAAAACTCCTCTGGATCATCCAAATGCTCTCTAGCAAACTTCAGACGGGCCCGGACATGTACTGGCTTAAGCAGTGGGACACGTCTGGCACTGCAGGATCTGAGTCCATGGTGGCGTAGTGTGTTACTTATGGTAGGCCTTGTTACATTGGTCCCAGCTCTCTGCAGTTCATTCACTAGGTCCCCCCGCGTGGTTCTGGGATTTTTGCTCACCGTTCTTGTGATCATTCTGACCCCACGGGGTGGGATTTTGCGTGGAGCCCTTGATCGAGGGAGATTATAAGTGGTCTTGTATGTCTTCCATTTTCTAATTATTGCTCCCACTGTTGATTTCTTCACTCCAAGCTGGTTGGCTATTGCAGATTCAGTCTTCCCAGCCTGGTGCAGGGCTACAATTTTGTTTCTGGTGTCCTTTGAGAGCTCTTTGGTCTTCACCATAGTGGAGTTTGGAGTCAGACTGTTTGAGGGTGTGCACAGGTGTCTTTATATACTGATAACAAGTTTAAACAGGTGCCATTACTACAGGTAATAAGTGGAGGAAAGAGGAGACTCTTAAAGAAGAAGTTACAGGTCTGTGAGAGCCAGAAATCTTGATTGTTTGTTTCTGACCAAATACTTATTTTCCACCATAATATGCAAAAAAAATGATAAAAAAACAGACAATGTGATTTTCTGGATTTTTTTTTCTCAGTTTGTCTCCTATAGTTGAGGTCTACCTATGATGTAAATTACAGACGCCTCTCATCTTTTTAAGTGGTGGAACTTGCACTATTGCTGACTGACTAAATACTTTTTTGCCCCACTGTATGTGTGTCTGTGCGGTGCTGTGTGTGTGCGGGCAGCAGAGCTGTATGTGTGTGCGTGCACGGGCAGCAAAGCTGTATGTGTGTGTGCGCGCGCGGAGCTGTATGACTGTGTGTGTCTGTGCGGTGCTGTATGTGTGTGTATGCGGGCAGCAGAGCTGTATGTGTGTGCGTGCACGGGCAGCGGAGCTGTATGTGTGTGTGTGTGGGCAGCAGAGCTGTATGTGTCTGCGTGCACGGGCAGCGAAGCTGTAAGTGTGTGTGCGTGGGCAGCGGAACTGTATGTATGCTTGTGGAACTGTGTGTGTATGCGGAGCTGTATGTATGTGTGTGTGTGTGTGGAGCTCTATGTGTGTGCAGAGCTGTCAGTGCCAGTGTGTCGCCCCATCCCGGACCAACTTTTTACTATTGATGCTGCCTATGCAGCATCAATAGTAAAAAGATAAAATGTTAAAAATAATTACAAAAAATAGTGCTATTCTCACCTTCCTCCGTCCACCGATGCGCAATGCTGCCACCAGCTCCCGTTCCCAGTGATGCATTGCGAAAGTACGAAGATGACTTAGCGGTCTAGACCGCTAAGTCATCTGGGTAATTTCGCAATACATCACTGGGAACGGAAGCTGGCGGCAGACCGCTAAGTCATCTGGGTAATTTCGCAATGCATCACTGGGAACGGAATCTGGCGGCAGCATCACGCGCATCGGTACAGCTTCGGTGGACGCCGGGGGGTGAGTATATAACTATTTTTTATTTTAATTCTTTTTTTAACAGGGATATGGTGCCCACACTGCTATATACTACGTGGGCTGTGTTGTATTCAACGTGGGCTGTGTTATATACTGCCTGGCTGCTATATACTACGTGGGCAGTGCTATCTACTGCGTGGGCTGTGTTATATACTGCGTGGGCTGTGTTATATACTGCGTGGGCTGTGTTATATACTGTGTGGGCTGTGTTATATACTGCGTGGGCTGTGTTATATACTTCGTGGGCTTTGTTATATACTGCGTGGGCTGTGCTATATACTACGTGGCTGCTATATACTACGTGGCTGCTGTATACTACGTGGCTGTGCTATGTACTATGTGGCTGTGTTATATACTATATAATATGGTACTGAAGGGGTATAGAGCTGGAGTAACAGATCTACTCCCTCATTTGTATGCAAACCGATATCAGATGAATTGACTGAACATGTAAAAATATTGCTGGAATTGTCTTTGAAAGAGCTACATGGGCATATACATAGATTTGGACCCCTTACTGATTCCCTATGGGACTTGCGAACATGTGCAGCACTTGCGGTTTTACTGCTAGCAGCGTTTTTTTCCGTTGCTGCAAGTACCGCATTTACCGGATTGCAGCAAAACCGCAAGTGCGGCACATGTCTGCAAGTCCCACAGGGAATGAATGAGGCCGAACGCAGTGTTGCCGTAAGTGATGCGTTACATGGCAGATGCAGAAAAACTGCCCGATCTGCCGCGAATGGTAAAAATCGCTGATGTGAAAGTAGCCCAAGTCACTGCTGACAGTGTCTGCATTAGGGTACCGTCACACTAAGCGACGCTGCAGCGATACCGACAACGATGACACAGACAGCTCTCCAGCGACCAACAATCCCGAAGTCCCCTGGTAACCAGAGAAGCAGAGCGCCGGAGGACAGACATGGAAGGTAAGTATGTAGTGTTTGTTTTTTTTACGTTTACGCTGGTAACCAGGGTAAACATCGGGTTACTAAGCGCGGCCCTGCGCTTAGTAACCCGATATTTACCCTGGTTACCAGTGAAGACATCGCTGGATCGGCGTCACACACGCCGATTCAGCGATGTCTGCAGGGAGATCCAGCGACAAAATAAAGTGCTGGACTTTCCCCAGCGACCAACGATCTCCCAACAGGGGCCTGATCGTTGGTCGCTGTCACACAGAACGATTTCCTTAACGATATCGTTGCTACGTCACAAAAAGCAACGATATCGTTAACGATATCGTTATGTGTGAGGGTACCTTTAGTCATAGTCACCAATGGGGGAGGCAGCATGAAAAGTGCCTAGGGCAGCAAAAACTCTAAATACGGCCCTGCGTGGGATGTTCCTGACAATCCCTAGACACCTCTTCACAGCCTAAGGAATAACTACCCCTAAAGAAGGAAATAGAAAGCTATCTTGCCTCAGAGAAAACCCCCAAAAGGAAAGATAGCCCCCCACAAATATTGACTGTGAATGGAGAGGGAAATGACGTACTCAGAAATGAAATCAGAATTCAGCAAAGGAGGCCAATACTAAACTAGATAGACATAGAGAAAAGGATGCTGTGCGGTCAGTATAAAAAACTACAAAATCCACGCAGAGTTTACAAAAATGAACTCCACACCGACTCACGGTGTGGAGGGGCAAATCTGCTTTCCCAGAGCTTCCAGCTAGCCTGAATAAGACATAGTGACAAGCTGGACAAAAAGAGACATATTTGCAAAGCAATAGAGTCCAAACAAATGGACAAACAAAACTAGCAAAAACTTATCTTTTGCAGACAAGGACTGGCCATATGAAAATTCCAAGGAGAGAACCAAATCCAACCAAGAACATTGACAGCAGGCATGGACTAAAGCCCAGAGCAGGTTTAAATAACAAACCCAGGCAAGGCGATTAGTGAAGGCAGCTGCTACAGCTACCTAAAGGAGCAGCAGTTCCTCTCGAAACCACCAGAGGGAGCCCAAGGGCAGAACTCACAAAAATACCATTAGCAACCACAGGAGGGAGCTCCAGAACGGAATTCACAACAGCGTCCATGCGCTTTCTTTTCTAAGAAATTGTCCTTTGCTGAAAGAAATTATGACATGGGCAATAGGGAACGTTTGGCGATTAAATTGGCATTTGAAGAATGGCAAAATTGGTTGGAGTGGGCTGTCCTTCCCATTACTGTTGTTATTGACCATAATAACCTCTCAGTAGTGATGGGCGAGCACTAAAATGCTCGGGTGCTCGTTGCTCAGGTCGAGAAAATTGGAATGCTCGGGTGCTTGACCCGTCTCTTTCCTGTAGAGTGTTAGCTCTCATGGGCAGTGGGGTCCTCTCAAATTACAAGCTTTGCAGTATTGAGATTCACACAAGTTATTCACTGTGAATCAAATTTTGGGGAAAATTTGTTGAATATGGCGAATTTGAATTTCAAAATATTCACTCATCTCTAGTCCATACCCAACCAAGGACAATAGCTGATGTTTCTACCATGTCCTAAAGACACATTGATAGAGAAATTTAGATGATTTTGCACTATATACTGTATAAGAGAATAAAATTAAGTTCTTTGGGAATCTATTGGAGGAATAGCACAGCATGAAGAATGGGACACTGCAACTGAAAAACAATGGACATTGTGAGTCGATGGGAACCATCGGGGTGGGTGATAACATTATCATGCTGAAGAGAACTGTAGGACTGATATTTAGCATTTTTTTCTGTATTCTCTCTATGAACAATACATTTGTGTTCTTACATAAAAACAGATTATGTAATAATTGTGGACAAGTTATCTGGTTTCTGCTGCACATATGGAAAAACTTTTTCATGGAATTTTGTGTAAATACAATTATAACGTACACAAAGAAATGTGAATTGTAATGTGAATGCATCTGGAAAATGATTGTTAAATGATGCCGTCTGTTTAGGGGCTTCATAATAGTCAAACAAGCAAATTAAGTTTTTATTATGTTGTAATGTAATCATCAGAACAACAATGGTTATTTAGAGAATGTTTTGTGTATCAGGACAAGCAATTATCCTTCCTACTGCAGATTACATGGTGTTAGGAGGCTCAGATTACTGGTCCACTCCTGCCATCTACTGCTAAAAACGTGTAAAAGCTAAAACCATCAAATGTTTAAACAAAGGAAGCAAGAGGAACAAAGATGTGCAAATTGTGCATTCACTTATGTTTTTGCAAATGCGTTCATGATCTATACATCCAGCAGCCACTACCTCTTACATGAAAGACGTGGCATCTGTCCACTATCAGTCTCCATTGTAAAACATGTATTCTGCGTAGAACGCATTCTGTCTGTGAAAACAAGGGTCTTTTTATTACATTTTAACACGTTTGATTATTGATTCCTCTGCAATATCACAAGAATCACATTTGTGTGGCTAACATTGATATTGTCTCTCTAAGGCAGAAAATGTTCATGGTCAGTCAATCCAAATGTGTCGCAGTCACAGTATTTTGACATTTTCTGCGTAATCGGATTAGACCTTTGTGATATATTTAGATTATTGTATTTGTCATTTTGATATAATTATTGCACAGTGTGATCACCATCTTTTTTTGTGTAACACACTTTTTTAACCACTTAACACACTATCACATACATAAGCCTATATAGAGCTGGGTTCTCTGCACCGCCAATGCCCCCATATACAGTGGGGAAAGTTCTCCCACTTAAAAAGATGTGAGGGGCCTGTAATTGACATCATAGGTAGACCACAACTATGAGAGTCAAAATGAGAAAGCAAATCCAGAAGATCACCTTGTCTTATTTGGCAAGATTTAATTTTGCAAAATATGGTGGAAAATAAGCATTTGGTTATTAACCCCTTCCCGACCTTTGACGCCACGTAGGCGTCATGAAAGTCGGTGCCAATCCGACCCATGACGCCTATGTGGCGTCATGGAAAGATCGCGTCCCTGCAGGCCGGGTGCAAGGGTTAACTCCCATTTCACCCGATCTGCAGGGACAGGGGGAGTGGTAGTTTAGCCCAGGGGGGGTGGCTTCACCCCCACGTGGCTACGATCGCTCTGATTGGCTGTTGAAAGTGAAACTGCCAATCAGAGTGATTTGTAATATTTCACCTATTATAACTGGTGAAATATTACAATCCAGCCATGGCCGATGCTGCAATATCATCGGCCATGGCTGGAAACAATAATGTGCCCCCACCCCACCGATCGGCCCCCCAGCCCTCCGATCTGGCCGGTACACTGCTCCGGCTCCCCTCCGTCCTGTGCTCCGGCTCCCCCCGTGCTTTTGTCCGCTCCCCCCGTGCTCCAATTACCCTCCCCATGCTCCAATCACCCCCCCTGCACTCCGATCCACCCCCCCCGTGCTCCGTTCCACCCCCCCGTGCTCCGTTCCACCCCCCCCCCGTGCTCCATTCCACCCCTCCCGCGCTCCGATCCACCCCCCCATGCTCCGATCCCCCCCCCGTGCTCCCCCCCACCCCATCATACTTACCGATCCTGCCGGGATCCGTCCGTCTTCTCCCCGGGCGCCGCCATCTTCCAAAATGGCGGGCGCATGCGCAGTGCGCCGAATGTTAGAATAGGGTTAGGGTTAGGGTTAGGGTTAGGGTTAGGGCCAGGGCTAGGGCTAGGGTTAGGGTTAGGGGTAGGGCTAGGGTTAGGGTTTCGGTATGTGCACACGTATTCTGGTCCTCTGCAGATTTTTCCGCTGGGGATTTGATAAATCCGCAGTGCTAAACCGCTGCGTATTTATGGCGGATTTACCACGTTTTTTCTGCGCATTTCACTGCGGTTTTACAACTGCGATTTTCTATTTGAGCAGTTGTAAAACCGCTGCGGAATCCGCACAAAGAAGTGACATGCTGTGGAATGTAAACCGCTGCGTTTCCGTGCAGTTTTTCCGCAGCATGTGTACAGCGATTTTTGTTTCCCATAGGTTTACATTGAACTGTAAACTCATGGGAAACTGTTGCGGATCCGCAGCGTTTTCCGCAGCGTGTGCACATACCTTTAGAATTAGGCTATGTGCACACGGTGCGGATTTGGCTGCGGATCCGCAGCGGATTGGCCAGTGCGGATTTGCAGCAGTGTTCCATCAGGTTTACAGTTCCATGTAAACATATGGAAACCAAATCCGCTGTGCCCATGGTGCGGAAAATACCGCGCGGAAACGCTGCGTTGTATTTTCGGCAGCATGTCAATTCTTTGTGCGGATTCCGCAGCGTTTTACACCTGTTCCTCAATAGGAATCCGCAGGTGAAATCCGCACAAAAAATACTGGAAATCCGCGGAAAATCCGCAGTAAAAACGCAGTGCCTTTTACTCGCGGATTTTTCAAAAATGATGCTGAAAAATCTCACACGAATCCGCAACGTGGGCACATAGCCTTAGGGTTAGGGATGGAATTAGGGTTGTGGTTAGGGGTGTGTTGGGGTTAGGGGTGTGATTAGGGTTATGGCTACAGTTGGGATTAGAGTTAGGGGTGTGTTGGGGTTAGTGTTGGAGGTAGAATTGAGGGGTTACCACTGTTTAGGCACATCAGGGGTCTCCAAACGCAACATGGCGCCACCATTGATTCCAGCCAATCTCGTATTCAAAAAGTCAAATGGTGCTCCCTCACTTCCGAGCCCCGACGTGTGCCCAAACAGTGGTTTACCCCCACATATCGGGTACCAGCATACTCAGGATAAACTGCGCAACAATTACTGGGGTCCAATTTCTCCTGTTACCCTTGTGAAAATAAAAAAATGCTTGCTAAAACATCATTTTTGAGGAAAGAAAAATGATTTTTTATTTTCATGGCTCTGCGTTGTAAACGTCTGTGAAGCACTTGGGGGTTCAAAGTGCTCACCACATATCTAGATAAGTTCCTTTCGGGGTCTAGTTTCTAAAATGGGGTCACTTGTGGGGGGTTTCTACTGTTTAGGCATACCAGGGGCTCTGCAAACGCAACGTGACGCCCGCAGACCATTCCATCAAAGTCTGCATTTCAAAAGTCACTACTTCCCTTCTGAGCCCCGACGTGTGCCCAAACAGTGGTTTACCTCCACACATGGGGTATCAGCGTACTCAGGAGAAACTGGACAACAACTTTTGGGGTCCAATTTCTCCTGTAACCCTTGGGAAAATAAAAAATTCTGGGCTAAATAATTATTTTTGAGGAAAGAAAACGTATTTATTATTTTCACGGCTCTGCATTATAAACTTCTATGAAGCACTTGGGGGTTCAAAGTGCTCACCACACATCTAGATAAGTTCCTTTCGGGGTCTAGTTTCCAAAATGGGGTCACTTGTGGGGGGTTTCTACTGTTTAGCCACATCAGGGGCTCTGCAAACGCAACGTGACGCCCGCAGAGCATACCATCAAAGTCTCCATTTCAAAACGTCACTACTTCAATTCCGAGCCCCGGCATGTGCCCAAACAGTAGTTTACCCCCACATATGGGGTATCAGCGTACTCAGGAGAAACTGGACAACAAATATTGGGGTCAAATTTCTCCTGTTACCCTTGGGAAAATAAAAAATTGCAGGCTAAAAGATCATTTTTGAGAAAATAATTTTTATTTTTTATTTTCATGGCTCTGCGTTATAAACTTCTGTGAAGCACTTGGGGGTTCAAAGTCCTCACCACACATCTAGATTAGTTCCTTTGGTGGACTAGTTTCCAAAATGGGGTCATTTCTGGGGGATCTCCAATGTTTAGGCACACAGGGGCTCTCCAAACGTGACATGGTGTCCGCTAATTATTAGAGCTAATTTTCCATTTAAAAAGCCAAATGGCGTGCCTTCCCTTCCGAGCCCTGCCGTGCGCCCAAACAGTGGTTTACCCCCACATATGGGGTATCAGCGTACTCAGGACAAACTGGACAACAACATTTATGGTCCAATTTCTCCTATTACCCTTGGCAAAATAGGAAATTCTAGGCTAAAAAATCATTTTTGAGGAAAGAAAAATTATTTTTTATTTTCATGGCTCTGCGTTATAAACTTCTGTGAAGCACCTGGGGGTTTAAAGTGCTCAATATGCATCTAGATAAGTTCCTTGGGGGGTCTAGTTTCCAAAATGGGGTCACTTGTGGGGGAGCTCCAATGTTTAGGCACACAGGGGCTCTCCAAACGCAACATGGTGTCCGCTAACAATTGGAGCTAATTTTCCATTCAAAAAGTCAAATGGCGCGCCTTCCCTTCCAAGCCCTGCCGAGTGCCCAAACAGTGGTTTACCCCCACATATAAGGTATCGGCGTACTCGGGAGAAATTGCCCAACAAATTTTATGATCCATTTTATCCTATTGCCCATGTGAAAATGAAAAAATTGAGGCGAAAAGAATTTTTTTGTGAAAAAAAAGTACTTTTTCATTTTTACAGATCAATTTGTGAAGCACCTGAGGGTTTAAAGTGCTCACTAGGCATCTAAATAAGTTCCTTGGGGGGTCTAGTTTCCAAAATGGGGTCACTTGTGGGGGAGCGCCAATGTTTAGGCACACAGGAGCTCTCCAAACGCTACATGGTGTCCGCTAACGATGGAGATATAATTTTTCATTCAAAAAGTCAAATGGCGCTCCTTCCCTTCCGAGCCTTACCATGTGCCCAAACAGTGGTTTACCCCCACATATGAGGTATCAGTGTACTCAGGAGAAATTGCCCAACAAATTTTAGGATCTATTTTATCCTGTTGCCCATGTGAAAATGAAAAAATTGAAGCTAAAAGAATTTTTTTGTGAAAATAAAGTACTTTTTCATTTTTACGGATCAATTTGTGAAGCACCTGGGGGTTCAAAGTGCTCACTATGCATCTAGATAAGTTCCTTGGGGCGTCTAGTTCCCAAAATGGGGTCACTTGTGGGGGAGCTCCAATTTTTAGGCACACGGGGGCTCTCCAAACATGACATGGTGTCCGCTAAAGAGTGGAGCCAATTTTTGATTCAAATAGTCAAGTGGCGCTCCTTCCCTTCCAAGCCCTGCCGTGCGCCCAAACAGTGGTTTACCCCCACATATGAGGTATCAGCGTACTCAGGACAAATTGGACAACAACTTTCGTGGTTCAGTTTCTCCTTCTACCATTGGGAAAATAAAAAAATTGTTGCTAAAAGATAATTTTTGTGACTAAAAAGTTAAATGTTCATTTTTTCCTTCCATGTTGCTTCTGCTGCTGTGAAGCACCTGAAGGGTTAATAAACTTCTTGAATGTGGTTTTGAGTACCTTGAGGGGTGCAGTTTTTAGAATGGTGTCACTTTTGGGTATTTTCAGCCATATAGACCCCTCAAACTGACTTCAAATGTGAGGTGGTCCCTAAAAAAATGGTTTTGTAAATTTCGTTGTAAAAATGAGAAATCGCTGGTCAAATTTTAACCCTTATAACTTCCTAGCAAAAAAAAATTTTGTTTCCAAAATTGTGCTGATGTAAAGTAAACATGTGGGAAATGTTATTTATTAACTATTTTGTGTCACAACTCTCTGGTTTAACAGAATAAAAATTCAAAATGTGAAAATTGCGAAATTTTCAAAATTTTCGCCAAATTTCCGTTTTTATCACAAATAAACGCAGAATTTATTGACCTAAATTTACCACTAACATGAAGCCCAATATGTCACGAAAAAACAATCTCAGAACCGCTAGGATCCGTTGAAGCGTTCCTGAGTTATTACCTCATAAAGGGACACTGGTCAGAATTGCAAAAAACGGCAAGGTCTTTAAGGTCAAAATAGGCTGGGTCATGAAGGGGTTAACAAAAGTTCATCTCAATATTTTGTTATATATCCTTTGTTGGCAATAGCAGTGGCCAAACATTTTATGTAAGTCTTCACAAGGTTGGCACACACTGTTGGTGGTATGTTGGCCCATTACTCCATGTAAACCTAACCAAAGAACCAAAAACCAGCAGTCATGAAGCCCATAGAGAGTAACAAAATGTAAATCTTTATTATTATAAATCAGAACAGGAAAAAGGGAAACAAATGGGGCTAAAGACAAGTAAAATCAGATGTTAATAGCATCCAAGAAAAATCGCTATGGACAGGCATTCCACGGGTATCCAGTACATAGATCGACAATACATCGTTATAATCCATCATAGGAGGCAATTTAGAGTATCAACATCTTAATAATAAATATATATACCTTAATGGATAGCAGTAAAAGGATCACCGTGGCGCGCTCGTTCACCCCGATGCCCGTTTCGGTCACAAGACCCCCTTCTCTCACGAGGAGCCTAAGGAAACTTAGGAACATGCTGACAAGGGAAAGACTGATGGAACTTTCTGATAAGATTGTCAGCATTGATGTTATTAACTGACACCCACAATCGTTCCTCTGATCCATAGCCTTTCCAATGAACAAGGTACTGCAAGGATCGCCTTACTATTCTGGAATCAAGGATTTTTTCCACTTCATACTCAAAACTGCCTCCAACCAACACAGGTGGAGGGTGGTTATCGATAGGGTGCACCAGCAACCAATATATCTTTAGTAAGGATTTGTGAAAAACATTGGGACTCCGGAGTGAGGTGGGAAGTTTCAAACAGAATGCTACTGGATTGACTACCATGAATATCTCATAAGGGCCAATGAATTTTGGACCCAACTTAGCGGAGGGAACCTTGCATTTGATATTTCTGTTTGATAACTGCACCTTGTCCCCAATAGCAAAGCTTGACCCTTCTATGCACCTCTTATTAGGAGAAGAGGTCTGTCAGTCCTGTGTCTGTCAGGTTTGATGAATGGTTGCTATTTACCTCTTATATCAGCTCCTACAGTTTATTGTACTGTTATCTTTGCAAAACATGGGTGCAGGGTCACTGATCAATGATATTTGCTGATATGTTGAGTACACATTATACCACGCCATGCAGTTTGACATGCAAACATTGAAGGCTAAACTAAATAAACAATGTGAGTTAATCTCATCACCCATTCTCCTTGACCTGTGAATAATTGCTTGAAGAATAGTTGTGAACTATAAAAAGAGGATATAACTGTAAAAAGATCCATCCAGACATCCAAAGATCCAAGACATCCAAAGATCCAGCGAAACAGAGACTCTTCACAAAACCACAGCCATGAACATTGTACAGCAGGGGTGTCAAACTGCATTACTCGAGGGCTGCAAACAGGTCATGTTTTCAGGATTTCCTTGTACTGCACAGGTGATAATTTAATCACCTACACAAATAATGAGTTGGTGATTAAATTATCACCTGTGCAGTACAAGGAAATCCTGAAAACATGACCTGTTTGCAGCCCTCGAGGAATGCAGTTTGACACCCCTGTTGTACAGGATAGCTATCAGATCATGGCTCCATCACGAGGGACACAGATTTGACATTCTACAGGATGCCAGCTTAGGGGACCATGGCCCCAACTGAAAGAATACAGATCTGCTCCATTGACCATCACTGAACCCATGGATACGTTTGGGAAGGTCAGGATTTGGACAACCAGCATAATGGGTGTGTCAGATATTACAGACAGTCGCTTTGCATCTGGCTGCAGAAGGTCTCTGTGTTTGGCATTGCAGACAGTGGCAACCTCTCTCCAGCTCTAATTGACACACCTAGACCTGGGTGTTTATAGACTCCTAGTCTGCTTCAGTGAGTTGCCGGTGATATTCACATTTTCACTTGTGAAGGCTTGGAGCGATAGCAGTCAGTTAACTTCCTTTCTGGTGCTGTTCGAGGACGTTTGGCATTACCTCTACAAGTCTGCTCAAGCTAAGTTGCTTCCCCAAATTGTCTCCGTTCTTCTATTTTGTGTACAGTGGGGACTGATCAGTTCTTTTCCCCCCTTCCCTATTAAGAGCCTAGGTCTAGGAATATACAGGGCTTAGGTTCCTGCTTGGAGATTGGTGTGGAACCAATATAAGGATGGTAGGGGAGGCAGGGTGCTATTAGATCTGCCTAGGGGTCTCCACTCCCCCTTTCCCTAGTGTTTGGGCTTCCTTCCTTTCTTCCCCTAGTGTTGCATTTAGTCTTCCCACACTGTGCGTGACATTATCACCGGCCGTGTTTTTTTTCCTTTTCTCCCTTGGTTATAGATCCGGTTGCAGGGCTGACAGAGCAGCTATGCTGTCTGTCCCTGGAGGTGAACGACCTCTGCTATGAGGTTCAATAGCAGCAACAGCAGCTGCAGGTCACTGACGGGGTCTCTACAGGTAGGCTGGTCCAGCTAGACAGGTTTTCCGGAGGTAGAGACTTTTTTGTGTTCAAGGAACAGTGTAAACTGTATTTTAAACTTTGTCCTCACTCCTACGGAAATGAGGAGCAACAAGTTGGTATTGTGATTTCTCTCAAAAGCAAAAGAAAAAAAAGTGGTTAGCACTCACCAAACCCGATGCTATAAAAAGTCTTTATTTTGACATGGACATGGACAGGGAGAACATGATGTCTGAAGGATGACAGCTGTTTCGCGCTACATGCGCTTCCACAGATCCCGAAAATTTGGGCTGAAAATCTCGGCTCATACTCGAGTATATACGGTATATATCTTTTTGGTTGAGCACCCCTTATGCCCATGCATTGAGTAGGAGGTATAGGGGCTGGTACAGCATATTGTAGCACGCCGATAGGTGATCGCGAATGACAGCAGTGCGGGTATACTTTGTTTCTTCTTTTTTTGGACTTCATTGTGATTTCTCTGCTGCAAGGAGGTCCTCAATCCTGGGCTTTCTCTTCACAGCAAGATTCGTTTTGTCTCCAGTCTGTGGAGGGGTTTTTTTGGCTCTAGTCCTTATCTATGATGACCCTGACTGAGTCTCCATGGCTGAGTCCAGGTTGCGACGCCTTCAGCAGGGGAATCAGTCAGTGGAGAGGTATAGCTCAGATTTCCACAGATGGGCAACTGATACAAAATGGAATGACCCGACTCTCAGAAGCCAATTTCTTTAGGGCCTTACTGAAAGGTTGAAGGATGCTTTGGCAGTGTATGAAACCCCTGAGTCCTTTGAGGCTGCTATGTCATTGGCTATACGTGTTGACCACCTTCTCCAGAGACTCTTTTTTGGAGAATGGTCTAGTGGTGAACCAGTTCTGTGGAAAATGGAGGAACCCATTCAGTTAGGGGGTGCCTCTACATCATACATTTTCCCAGAGATTCACAAAAAGAAGGGAGTGTGGGTTTTTTTGTGGAAAAAAGCGACATTTTATTGGAGCTTGTCCTTTGATGCCTAGGCAAAAGGAGACTCGTTTAACTCTTGGTAGTAGGGAACAAGGGGTAAGTTTATCATCAACCGCAGTTCCCTGTTTGTCCTGACAGGAGAGGTGGTGCTGGAGAGCAAAGCCAAGGAGATTTCTGTGTTTTTGACAGTGAAGCTGGAGTCAGCATGATTAATCCTGAGATTGCTAGAACTCATGGGCCGGATTGCTGTACTTTAGATAAGCCCATGTCCATCTTCACCATCGACTCAGCAACACTTGTACATAAAGCTCTGACTCAGAATGTGCATAGTGTAAGAATGAGGGTTTGGTCAATTCATTGTGAGATAATTTCTTGTATGTCCTGGACGGTCTTCCCATCCCAATTATATTGGGTCTTCCCTGGTTGGTGAAACATAATCCGTTAGTGGATTGGCAAGCCAGGGAGATCATTGAGTAGGGGATTACTGCCATGAGAAATGTTTAAATATTTTTCTTTCTACAGTCTCTACAGTAACCCTACCTGCATTTTTGTTGGGTTTTGAGGAAGTTTTTCTGAGAGGGGGTGTCAGGATTTGCGACCTCACCGTACATATGACTGTCCTATTAACCTGACCCCGGGAGCTAAACTTCCAAAGCCCAGACTGTATAATCTTTCTGGCCCTGAGAGACAAGACATGAAGGTGTTTTCCAATTGGATTTAAGGGAGGCCTACAACCTGGTTACAATTAGAGAAGGGGATGAATGGAAAATGATGTTCAATACCCATGAGGGTCATTTCGAGAGCCTGGTCATGCCTTTCGGTCTGACCAATGCACCAACAGTTTTCCAACATTTCTTTAATGCTATTTTCCTTCATTCGGTGGGCAGGTTTGTGGTGGTCTATCTGGACGATATTTTTGTTTACTCACCAGATTTTGAGACACATTGGGGTATGTTAAACAAGTGTTGCAAATATTAAGGGATAACAAACTATATGCCAAACTAGAAAAATTTGTCTTTGCCTTCCAGGAGGTACAGTTTTTGGGGTACCTGTTGTCATCTTCAGGTATTCGGATGGATCCGGAGAAGGTCCGTTCTGTCCTTGATTGGGACCATCCTGAAAACCTGAAGTTTCTACAATATTTTCTGGGTTTTTACAAATCATCCAAAATTATTCTGTAGTTGTGAAACCCCTTACTGACATGACAAGGAAGGGGTCTGATTTTTCCAAATGGCCGTATGCCACCCTGCAGACTTTTTACTCCCTAAAGAGCTAGTTTGCAATGGCACCTATACTCAGAAAATCCGATGTTTCCCATCCCTTGGGAGGTTGATGCGTTGGAGGTGGCGGTTGGGGTTGTGTTGTCTAAGGGTTCGTCCCTGGGTAAATGGCGTCCATGCGCTTTCTTTTGTAAGAAATTGTCCTTTGCTGAAAGAAATTATGACATGGGCAATAGGGAACTTTGGCGATTAAATTGGCATTTGAACAATGGCAAAATTGGTTGGAGTGGGCTGTCCTTCCCACTACTGTTGTTATTGACCATAATAACCTCTCAGTAGTGATGGGCGAGCACTAAAATGCTCTGGTGCTCGTTGCTCGGGTCGAGAAAATTGGAATGCTCGGGTGCTTGACCCGAGCGACGAGCCCAATGTAAGTCAATGGGAGACGCAAGCATTTTTCCGGTGGACCCTCCGGCAGTCTGCAGAGGGACTAGAAATTGTGGAAATCGATGGTAACAGCGTTCAAATGACATGGGAACAGCATGGGGAAGACCACTGGAAGCATTTCTGACTCCCAGGTCTCTGCTGTGAACAATGTTGTCAGAGTCTTACACCACTTTTACAGACTCGCAATAAAACATACAAAACGAAACCAAAATGGATTTTAATGGAAAATATGTTAAGGAACATCCGGGAGCTCTCTCTCTCGGTGCGCAGCTGCGCCCTGCTCTGACTGCTGCTCACGCTGCTCTGCCCCTTGCGCGCATGCCTTTCCCGCTCTCTGCCCGGCTTCCTTCCTGTCCCAGTCTCTAAGTCTGCCCCCTGGGGAACCTGTAGCACAGCTCAATGGTTCTAGACATAGAGCCGAGAAGGTAAACGCCCCCGGACTCTTCTTGTGCTTCACCTCCTTACACAGATACTTCAAGAAAAGCACATCCAGCCCATGAATGGCAGCGCTTCCCAGGACTCACATTCAAAGATGATATTTCATATTTTTTTATTTCATAACTTAAAATAGAAGAGATACAACGCGTTTCGGATACAGTATATATCCTTCTTCAGGTATCATAAAAACACAGTACTGTGTTTTTATGATACCTGAAGAAGGATATATACTGTATCCGAAACGCGTTGTATCTCTTCTATTTTAAGTTATGAAATAAAAAAATATGAAATATCATCTTTGAATGTGAGTCCTGGGAAGCGCTGCCATTCATGGGCTGGATGTGCTTTTCTTGAACTACTCATCCTGTGTGAGCCTTACTCTGGCTCTCTCACTTGGATCCACCCGAGGCAAGCTGCAAGCCCTGTATATTGAAAAGTATCTCAGAGGGAATTTGGAGGATACACGATCTAAAGCCATTTTAGTCTTTTATCAGGTGAGTGCATAAAATTGTGCACCCTTTAAAGACTATAATATTGTGTTTACGCACTTAGGGCGCCGCGATTTGTCTGTTCTTCTCTCCCAAACAGGGTTTTTTTGTAAATTACACAGATACTTGGGAGGGAAACACCATACCTGATATAGCCTCCCTCTGATTGCATTCACAGCCCAGCTGTGCTTGTGGCTGCATTCTCTAGGTAGTTGTCACACGGGTGGGTATAGACACTCTGAGTGACGGACTAGACTTACCCCTGAGAGGCGGGCCTTAGTGCCAAGTGGGTATACACCAACCCTCTGATGGCAAGTTTGGGCGTGGCTGCTGGCAGACACTCAGCACCACTCTGGGGCAGTCTTTGGATGCCACGCTCCATGCATAAGCAAGACTGCACTCGACAAAATGGATGGAAAGGGAAGCACAGCCACTTGGGAAAGATAAGATTGGCAACCCCTGAAACCTGCCCTGCGTAACACTGAGCTTCTGACGTTCCTAGACGGGTTCTTTCACCCCGTGCAGTGATCGCTTTCCTATCCCTGTCTTGCCGTATGCACTGCCTTGGCTATTGTGCGGGGCAGCAGGAACACTAGTCCTGCTCTATGCTAAAGACGCAAAGGGAAACAGGCAAGAGTAAAAGAAACAGCAATCACTCAATGTGCACCCAGATAAAAGAAAGATATAAAGGGCAAAGAATGGTGAAACAAACCAAAAAGAAGATAAAGAAAAGGAAGGCACCGAACAAACTTCCAAACAGCAATCTCTGAAGACGACTCCTAAACAACTTCTTTTTCCACAGCTCACACCTTCAAACTGAAAACAAGAGATAGCAAATTATCACTGAAAACTACCCAAGCTAAGAGGTGAGTACTTATACCAGAGGGGAGCAGAGAAATCAGAGCAGCTGAGAAATCCCAAACTGAAAGCTTTAGGAGATAAACGCAACTGCTTAACTCTTGCAACAACAGAACAATGGACATCTGCACAGCTAACTGGAAAGTGAATCCAGCTAGTGCAGGCAAGTGTGTAGCCAAACACAGCGATCTTCTGACTGCTGATATAGAGGAGACCACTCTCTGTCAAGGTATGCCTGTGACAGTAGTCTCCTGCCTTCAACTACCTCGCAGTAAAACTGCATTCAGGTGATGCCAAGCAGCTACTCAATAGAATTTCCCTAGGCATAAGAACACAGGAGCTTATTAATTCTTATCTACGCCCAAAATTATTCCTCATATACATTCAATTTGAATAAACACCGTTTGGCATTTTTAGGGTTAATTCTACACTTGTGGAAATATATAGTAGGCTGCTGCTGACACCTAGTGGCCATTAATTACAATCGCATATTCAGTCACAGAAGTCATTACTCAGCCTTCATTTTTCCATACTACCCGCAATAAGAAAACTTCAGACTGTGACCGCATTAACTCACTATATACTTTAACCCCTTTACCCCCAAGGGTGGTTTGCACGTTAATGACCAGGCCAATTTTTACAATTCTGACCACTGTCCCTTTATGAGGTTATAACTCCGAAACGCTTCAACGGATCCTGGTGATTCTGACATTGTTTTCTCGTGACATATTGTACTTCATGATAGTGGTAAAATTTCTTTGATAGTACCTGCGTTTATTTGTGAAAAAAACGGAAATTTGGCGAAAATTTTGAAAATTTCGCAATTTTCAAACTTTGAATTTTTATGCAATTAAATCACAGAGATATGTCACACAAAATCCTTAATAAGTAACATTTCCCACATGTCTCCTTTACATCAGCATAATTTTGGAACCAATTTTTTTTTTTGTTAGGGAGTTATAAGGGTTAAAAGTTGACCAGCAATTTCTCATTTTTACAACACCATTTTTTTTTAGGGACCACGTCTCATTTGAAGTCATTTTGAGGGGTCTATATGATAGAAAATGCCCAAGTGTGACACCATTCTAAAAACTGCACCCCTCAAGGTGCTCAAAACCACATTCAAGAAGTTTATTAACCCTTCAGGTGTTTAATAGGAATTTTTGGAATGTTTAAATAAAAATGAACATTTAACTTTTTTACACAAAAAATTTACTTCAGCTCCAATTTGTTTTATTTTACCAAGGGTAACAGGAGAAATTGGACCCAAAAAGTTGTTGTCCAATTTGTCCTGAGTACGCTGATACCCCATATGTGGCAGTAAACCACTGTTTGGGCGCATGGGAGAGCTCGGAAGGGAAGGAGCGCTATTTGACTTTTCAATGCAAAATTGACAGGAATTGAGATGGGACGCCATGTTGCGTTTGGAGAGCCACTGATGTGCCTAAACATTGAAACCCCCCACAAGTGACACCATTTTGGAAAGTAGACCCCCTAAGGAACTTATCTGGATGTGTGGTGAGCACTTTGACCCACCAAGTGCTTCACAGAAGTTTATAATGCAGAACCGTAAAAATAAAAAATCATATTTTTTCACAAAAATTATATTTTTGCCCCCAATTTTTTATTTTTCCAAGGGTAAGCGAAGAAATTGGACCTCAAAAGTTGTTGTCCAATTTGTCCTGAGTACGCTGATACCCCATATGTGGCAGTAAACCACTGTTTGGGCGCATGGGAGAGCTCGGAAGGGAAGGAGCGCAGTTTGACTTTTCAATGCAAAATTGACAGAAATTGAGATGGGACGCCATGTTGCGTTTGGAGAGCCACTGATGTGCCTAAACATTGAAACCCCCCACAAGTGACACCATTTTGGAAAGTAGACCCCCTAAGGAACTTATCTAGAGGTGTGGTGAGCACTTTGACCCACCAAGTGCTTCACAGAAGTTTATAATGCAGAACCGTAAAAATAAAAAATCATATTTTTTCACAAAAATTATATTTTTGCCCCCAATTTTTTATTTTTCCAAGGGTAAGAGAAGAAATTGGACCTCAAAAGTTGTTGTCCAATTTGTCCCGAGTACGCTGATACCCCATATGTGGCAGTAAACCACTGTTTGGGCGCATGGGAGAGCTCGGAAGGGAAGGAGCGCCGTTTGACTTTTCAATGCAAAATTGACAGGAATTGAGATGGGACGCCATGTTGCGTTTGGAGAGCCACTGATGTGCCTAAACATTGAAACCCCCCACAAGTGACACCATTTTGGAAAGTAGACCCCCTAAGGAACTTATCTGGATGTGTGGTGAGCACTTTGACCCACCAAGGGCTTCACAGAAGTTTATAATGCAGAGCCATAAAAATAAAACAAAATTTTTTTCCCACAAAAATTATTTTTTAGCCCCCAGTTTTGTATTTTCCCTAGGGTAACAGGAGAAATTGGACCCCAAAAGTTGTTGTCCAATTTGTCCTGAGTACGCTGATACCCCATATGTGGGGGGGAACCACCGTTTGGGCGCATGGGAGGGTTCGGAAGGGAAGGAGCGCCATTTGGAATGCAGACTTAGATGGAATGGTCTGCAGGCGTCACATTGCGTTTGCAGAGCCCCTAATGTACCTAAACAGTAGAAACCCCCCACAAGTGACACCATTTTGGAAAGTAGACCCCCTAAGGAACTCATCTTGATGTGTTGTGAGAGCTTTGAACCCCCAAGTATTTCACTACAGTTTATAACGCAGAGCCATGCAAATAAAAAATATTTTTTTTTCCACAAAAATTATATTTTAGCCCCCAGTTTGGTATTTTTCCAAGGTTAGCAGGAGAAATTGGACCCTAAATGTTGTTGTTCAATTTGTCCTGAGTACGCTGATACCCGATATGTGGGGGGGAACCACCGTTTGGGCGCATGGGAGGGCTCGGAAGGGAAGGAGCATCATTTGGAATGCAGACTTAGATGGATTGGTCTGCAGGCGTCACATTGCGTTTGCAGAGCCCCTAATGTACCTAAACAGTAGAAACCCCCCACAAGTGACCCCATATTGGAAACTAGACCCCTCAATGAACTTATCTAGATGTGTTGTGAGAACTTTGAACCCCCAAGTGTTTCACTACAGTTTATAACGCAGAGCCGTGAAAATAAAAAATCTTTTTGTTTTCCCACAAAAATTATTTTTTAGCCCCCAGTTTTGTATTTTCCCAAGGGTAACAGGAGAAATTGGTCCACAAAAGTTGTTGTCCAATTTGTCCTGAGTACGCTGATACCCCATATGTTGGGGTAAACCCCTGTTTGGGCACACAGGAGAGCTCGGAAGGGAAGGAGCACTGTTTTACTTTTTCAACGCAGAATTGGCTGGAATTGAGATCGGACGCCATGTCGTGTTTGGAGAGCCCCTGATGTGCCGAAACAGTGGAAACCCCCCAATTATAACTGAAACCCTAATCTAAACACACCCCTAACCCTAATTCCAACGGTAACCCTAACCACACCTCTAACCCTGACACACCCCTAACCCTAATCCCAACCCTATTCCCAACTGTAAATGTAATCTAAACCCTAACCCTAACTTTAGCCCCAACCCTAACTGTAGCCCCAACCCTAACCCTAACCCTAGCCCTAACCCTAGCCCTAACCCTAACCCTAGCCCTAACCCTAACCCTAGCCCTAACCCTAGCCCTAGCCCTAGCCCTAACCCTAGCCCTAACCCTAGCCCTAGCCCTAACCCTAGCCCTAACCCTAGCCCTAACCCTAACCCTAATCCTAGCCCTAACCCTAGCCCTAATGGGAAAATGGAAATAAATACATTTTTTTTTATTTTTCCCTAACTAAGGGGGTGATGAAGGGGGGTTTGATTTACTTTTATAGCGAGTTTTTTAGCGGATTTTTATGATTGGCAGCCGTCACACACTGAAAGACCCTTTTTATTGCAAAAAATATTTTTTGCAATACCACATTTTGAGAGCTATAATTTTTCCATATTTTGGTCCACAGAGTCATGTGAGGTCTTGTTTTTTGCGGGACGAGTTGACGTTTTTATTGAAAACATTTTTGGGCACGTGACATTTTTTTATCGCTTTTTATTCCGATTTTTGTGAGGAAGAATGACCAAAAGCCAGCTATTCATGAATTTCTATTGGGGGAGGCGTTTATACCGTTCCGCGTTTGGTAAAATTGATAAATCAGTTTTATTCTTCGGGTCAGTACGATTACAGTGATACCTCATTTATATCATTTTTTTATGGTTTGGTGCTTTTATACGATAAAAACTATTTTACAGAAAAAATAATTATTTTTGCATCGCTTTATTCTCAGGACTATAACTTTTTTATTTTTTTGCTGATGATGCTGTATGGCGGCTCTTTTTTTGCGGGACAATATGACGCTTTCAGCGGTACCATGGTTATTTATATCTGTCCTTTTGATCGCGTGTTATTCCACTTTTTGTTCGGCGGTATGATAATAAAGCGTTGTTTTTTGCCTCGTTTTTTTTTTTTTTTTCTTACGGTGTTTACTGAAGGGGTTAACTAGTGGGACAGTTTTATAGGTCGGGTCGTTACGGACGCGGCGATACTAAATATGTGTACTTTTATTGGTTTTTTTTTTTTATTTAGATGAAGAAATGTATTTATGGGAATAATATTTTTTTTTTTTTTCATTATTTTGGAATATTTTTTTTTATTTTTTTTACACATTTGGAAAATTTTTTTTTTACTTTTTTACTTTGTCCCAGGGGGGGACATCACAGATCAGTGATCTGACAGATTGCACAGCACTCTGTCAGATCACTGATCTGACATGCAGCGCTGCAGCCTTCACAGTGCCTGCTCTGAGCAGGCTCTGTGAAGCCACCTCCCTCCCTGCAGGACCCGGATCCGCGGCCATCTTGGATCCGGGGCTCGAGCAGGGAGGGAGGTGAGGAGACCCTCGCAGCAACGCGATCACATCGCGTTGCTGCGGGGGGCTCAGGGAAGCCCGCAGGGAGCCCCCTCCCTGCGCGGTGCTTCCCTGCACCGCCGGCACATCGCGATCATCTTTGATCGCGGTGTGCCAGGGGTTAATGTGCCGGGGGCGGTCCGTGACCGCTCCTGGCACATAGTGCCGGATGTCAGCTGCGATAAGCAGCTGACACCCGGCCGCGATCGGCCGCGCTCCCCCCGTGAGCGCGGCCGATCGGCTATGACGTACTATCCCGTCCAGGGTCAGATAAGCCCAGGGCACCTCGACGGGATAGTACGTCTAAGGTCACAGAGGGGTTAACCTGAATCCAAGCCTGCCCAACAAAGCAAACTCTAACAGGCTGAGGCACAGGACTTCAGTGATGACTTAATGCTCTTCCTCTCCACCTTGTAAAGCTCAACACGCAATATGCTTTCCCTTTGACTTACTCAACCAGTGCTAAGTTATAGTTATCAGATTGTCCAACAATTCATAACTACCTACATGACGAAATCACGAAGAACCGCCTCGGCTAATCCTAACCTCTGGACAGGGGCGGCCACTGACAGCTTGGGGCCCCTGTGCAAGAAATGTGTCTGGGCCCCTCTCCTTTTATGGCAACAAAGGAATATATATACATAGCCACACACACACACATGTATATATATTACATAGTCTCCTTTATTATGTATATTGCGGTCCCTTATTACACAGTGCCCTCTCTTGTTATGTACAGCACCGTCCCTTATATATCGGATAATATAGAGCCCTGTCTTTATTACATACCGTCCTGTCTTGTTAGATATACAATGCAATTACAGCTGATGGAGCATGGGAAAGCTTCTTTTCTAATGGAGGAGCTGATGGACTGGTCGTCTGGTCACCGGCTGATCCATCAGCAGTCATTTTATATCTAATAAGAGAGGGAGCTATGTAATAAAAGAGGGCACTGTGAATAACAAAAATAACAAGAATATACTATGTCAGGGACAGCATTGTTGTGCATAACAGCAGAGGAAGCTATATAATAAGGGACAGCACCATATATAACTAGAGAGGATGGTACGCATAATAAAAGGTGAAATTATGCAACTAAGGACGGTGTTATACATAATAAGTGAGTACACTATATACTAAGGGACTGTGCTATACATAATAAGGCTACATTCCTGTATCCATGTACAGTGTCGGTGTGCTGCATGCTTTTACAGATGCATTAAGCATGTCCTATTCTAAAAACACCTATATGTATCCTATATATATACCATGAAGGGAATAAACAGCTACAAACACCAAAGAAACCATCCTTCACACAGAGCCAATAAAATCCATGTATACTTTATTAACAAATATTTAAAAGAGTCAGCAGTAACAGGTAAAAACCACAGCACAGGAAAAAAAGGTGGGCTGTCCAGGAAAGCAAACTTCAAGTATAGTGACAACTAAATCCTAATGCAAACAGAGCATAACATTGTGCCAAGTGACCATGTACATACATGCAAAACAATAATAATATCAATCAAAGTAAATACAAGTGTATATATTAATAATTACCTACGGAGCGCTCCTGGAGACCCACCACACACGACGCGCGTTTCGCAATGAAATGCTTCGTCCAGGGGTGGTTGGGAACTGGCCAGTGAAGGTATATATGTCCCTAAGGACCAATGGGAGCAGTGTTTGGATTAATTACATAATGGAATGCTCCTGTGTCCACATACGCGCAGTGGAATCCTAAGATAACCGACACAGAAACAGCTGACCAATAAAGAACAAGAGAACAAGGAACAGAGCATGCGTCAGAGACAAAAGGCCGTAGCCATGATCACCACACATGATCCGGCAATCATTTCCAGTATCTAAACAAAATGCTTCCATGTTACGGCTGCCAGCCACAATAACACACGGCTAACGCAATACCCGGTGCGCCTCAAATGGTAACCATGGCCACCAGATGCCTAATAACAGCGCGCACATTGTAAGTCCACCGCGCCTGCTACTGTGACTTATGGCACACATAGTCCGGCAACAGTTTCCGGTGTATAGGTCAAACACCTCACCTCCTTTGTTCCGGGAATGCGTAATTGTAACATACCACCGACACAACATCCGGTGTACACAAGCACGTTACCACGGACACCACCTCGCTAACAACAGCGCGCGTACACCATCTGCCATTAGACCCATACAAAATCCCCGCGCATGCGCCGAATAGCTAAGACGGATAATAGTAAAGTAGTTGATCGCAACTAAGGATGCTCAGGTATACAACAATTAATGGCTCAAACCAGTAAATATTACTGGAGCCAGCGAAAGTGCAATAGTGCGTACACAGTGAACTATAAAGTGCGCAGTGATACAAAATGTGAAATCTATAAGGGAAAAAAAAAAGTTAGAACAACCAAATAAAGACAATACAACAAGGGGCACAATTATACCCAAATATAAAACATTAAAAACAATGAATCATATACTGACATAAAAATAGTGTGCCAAATATAACAATATAACATCACAAAAAACGCCAATACATATCAGCAATAACAATCAATAAAATGCAATTAGTGAAAAATACATATGATTGATAAAAGTTGCATGGTAAGTACATAGGCACAAACACACAACAACAACTACATATAAAAATAGCCATGAGCATGAAATAATTGAAGATAATTATAGACGATCAAAAAATCCAATACATAGCGAGGATAAGTCCAACACTGATGACACTCAGTTCCAATTCTCCAAATTCCATATAAAACACCAACACCAAGGTCCTATAAAAAAACAATATAAACAACATATAAAAGAATAAAAACCAGATAAAAACCAGGATCCAAAGATTGCTAACCTGACATTTTAATAACAACCCATTGTTAAACTTGAAAACCTAAATCTATACACCATACATAATACAACCCCAGAGGCTATAATGGTAGGAAGGGAGCATAACTGTTGTGATCATTAAGACCCAGGGGCTGTTTATAGGAGAGAAGTTGAGAAATGCATGTTCTATCAAAGGGACTAAAGGTACCTTCACACATAACGATATCGTTAACGATATCGTTGCTTTTTGTGATGTAGCAACGATAGCGTTAAGGAAATCGTTCTGTGTGACAGCGACCAACGATCAGGCCCCTGCTGGGAGATCGTTGGTCGCTGAGGAAAGTCCAGAACTTTATTTCGTCGCTGGATCTCCCTGCAGACATCGCTGGATCGGCGTGTGTGACACCGATCCAGCGATGTCTTCACTGGTAACCAGGGTAAACATCGGGTAACAAAGCGCAGGGCCGCGCTTAGTAACCCGATGTTTACCCTGGTTACCAGCGTAAAAGTAAAAAAAAACAAACACTACATACTTACCTACCGCTGTCTGTCCCCGGCGCTCTGCTTCTCTGCACTCCTCCTGCACTGGCTGTGAGCGTCGGTCAGCCGGAAAGCAGAGCGGTGACGTCACCGCTCTGCTTTCCGGCCGCTGTGCTCACAGCCAGTGCAGGAGGAGTGCAGAGAAGCAGAGCGCCGGGGACAGACAGCGGTAGGTAAGTATGTAGTGTTTTTTTTTTTACTTTTACGCTGGTAACCAGGGTAAACATCGGGTTACTAAGCGCGGCCCTGCGCTTAGTAACCCGATGTTTACCCTGGTTACCCGGGGACCTCGGGATCGTTGGTCGCTGGAGAGCTGTCTGAGTGACAGCTCTCCAGCGACCAAACAGCGACGCTGCAGCGATCGACATTGTTGTCGGTATCGCTGCAGCGTCGCTGAGTGTGAAGGTACCTTAACATTCTGTCCTACAGGAATCTGCTTGTCAGAAGTGTCCTCTCATCACCATCAGTGACTGGCACATTCCCCTGTAATAAAAAATGCAAAACGTGTACCCACATATTACCAACAAATATAGTCCGTGTACCAAACACAAATCAGGACTATAAGGTCATGGGCTCCTTTTCTTGTACATCCTCCAACGTGGTGTACATGATACAATGTACGAGGTGCCCTGGAAGTATTTATATAGGGGAAACTATGCAAAGACTACAAACTAGGATGAATCTACACAGGCACACAATCAGGAATGAAATGGACACACCGGTGGGAAAACATTTCTCTGGACCTGGACATTGTATGACAGATTTAAAAGTCTTAATACTAAAAGGTAATTTTAAGGACCACAGGGAAAGAAAAATTTGGGAATACAAACTAATGAATATGTTTAATTCGTTGACACTAGGACTCAATTTAACACCTGGATTTATGAGTCACTACATGGATACAATTCACACCTCCACCAGACAGACTCCAGATTACTAAGAACATTATTCCCACTGCCTCTCCATTTGTAAAGGTACCGTCTCACAGTGGCACTTTGGTCGCTACGACGGCACGATCCGTGACGCTCCAGCATCGCTCCATTATCTGTTGTGATAGGCAATTCAGAATCACAATGGACATAGCGGTCAGAGCACATACAGTGATCTGACAATAACCCAAAATAATAGAACGAGCTCTGAGACGTGGGAACTCTGCAGACCGCAATCCCTAATCCTCTCCAAACAACACTAGAGGCAGCCGTGGATTGCGCCTAACTCTGCCTATGCAACTCGGCACAGCCTGAGAAACTAACTAGCCTGAAGATAGAAAATAAGCCTACCTTGCCTCAGAGAAATACCCCAAAGGAAAAGGCAGCCCCCCACATATAATGACTGTGAGTTAAGATGAAAAGACAAACGTAGGGATGAAATAGATTCAGCAAAGTGAGGCCCGACTTACTTAACAGAGCGAGGATAGGAAAGATAACTTTGCGGTCTACACAAAACCCTAAAGAAAACCACGCAAAGGGGGCAAAAAGACCCTCCGTACCGAACTAACGGCACGGAGGTACACCCTTTGCGTCCCAGAGCTTCCAGCAAAACAATTAGACAAGCTGGACAGAAAAAATAGCAAACAAATAGCAAAGAAGAACTTAGCTATGCAGAGCAGCAGGCCACAGGAATGATCCAGGGAAAAACAAGTCCAACACTGGAACATTGACGGGAAGCATGGATCAAAGCATTAGGTGGAGTTAAGTAGAGAAGCACCTAACGACCTCACCAGATCACCTGAGGGAGGAAACTCAGAAGCCGCAGTACCACTTTCCTCCACAAACGGAAGCTCCCAGAGAGAATCAGCCGAAGTACCACTTGTGACCACAGGAGGGAGCTCTGCCACAGAATTCACAACAATTATCGCTCCAGCGTCGTAGACTGCGGTCACACTTCGCAATGCACGGCGCTGGAGCGATAATTTCATGACGTATTTGCGATGCTGAATCAGCAGAGGAGGTGGAGAATATCGTGCACACCTTTGTTACACGATGCGATCATGCCGCCACAGCGGGACACTTGACGACGAAAGAAAGTTTCAAACGATCTGCTACGACGTACGATTCTCAGCGGGGTCCCTGATCGCAGTAGCGTGTCAGACACAGCGAGATCATAAGTATATCGCTGGAACGTCATAGATCGTGCCGTCGTAGCGACCAAAGTGCCACTGTGAGACGGTACCCTAAGAAAATGCCTAATTTGATTACCTTGGCTTATCTATGGACTCATCACACTTCTCACCCCCTAACAAATGTCCTGCTGTACTATTCTTTAAATGTTGTGCTTGTTCCTTATTAATCTATTTGTAATCTTGCCTAAAGAAGGAGCCTCTGTGCTCTGAAAGCTTGCAAACATATTATTTTCTGGTTAGCCAATAAAGGTATCACTCCTAGAATACTTCTGTCATCATTGGGCAGAAAAATATTCACATCGATTTTTTTGGCTAACATGGTACCACAATACAATTTGTTATTGTACATCATTTTTCCAACAAAATTTTAAAAAACATTTTTTTAGTCTCCACATCACATTTAAAGTGACTTTGAGGGGCCTATATGCCAAAAAGTACCCAAAAGTGACACCATTCCAAAAACTGAATCCCTCAAGGTGTTCAAAGCCGCATTCAAGAAGTTTATTAACCTTTAACCCCTTCACCCCGAAGCCTGTTTTCAACTTCCTGACCAGGCCATTTTTTTCATTTCGGACCACTGTCACTTTATGAGGTCATAACTCTGAAACGCTTCAACGGATCGTTTTCTCGTGATATATTGTTCTTTATGATAGTGGTAAACTTTCTTCAGTTTGACTTGCATTTATTTGTGAAAAAAATGGAAATTTGGCGAAAATTTAGAAAATTTAGCAATTTTTAAACTTGTAGTTTTTATACCCTTAAATTAGAGAGTCATATCATACAAAATAGTTAATAAATAACATTACCCACATGTCTGCTTTACATTACCACAATTTGGAAACACAATTTTTTCGTTAGGAAGTTATAAGGGTTAAAAATTGACCAGCGCTTTCTCATTTTTACACCAAAATTTGCAAAACCATTTTTTTAGGGACCACCTCACACTTGAAGTGACTTTGAGGGGTCTATGACAGAAAATGCCCAAAAGAGACACCATTCTAAAAACTGCACCCCTCAAGGTACTCAAAACCACATTCAAAAACTTTATTAACCCTTCAGGTGCTTCACAGTAATTTTTGGAATGTTTTAAAAAAATTGAACATTTAACTTTTTTTTACAAAATTTTTACTTCAGATCCAATTTGTTTTAATTTTATCAAGGGTAACAGGAGAAATTGGACCACAAAAGTCGTTGTACAATTTGTCCTGAGTACGCCGATACCCCATATGCTGGGGTAAACCATTGTTTGGGCACATGGCAGAGCTCGGAAGGGAAGGAGCGCCATTTGACTTTTCAATGCAAAATTTGCTGGAATTGAGATCGGACACTATGTCACGTTTGGAGAGCCTCTGATGTGCCTAAACAGTGAAACCCCCCACAAGTGACACCATTTTGGAAAGTAGACCCCCTAAGGAACTAATTTAGATGTGTGGTGAGCACTTTGAACCTCCAAGTGCTTCACAGAAGTTTATAATGTAGAGACGTAAAAAAAAAAATCAGATTTTTTTTCCCAAAAAATGATCTTTTCGTCCCAAATTTTTTTTTTTCCCAAGGGTAAAAGGACAAATTGGACCCCAAAAGTTGTTGTACAATTTGTACTGAGTACGCTGATACCCCAGCTAGCCACCTCACTTCATGACCCGGAAGGAGTCTCGCGGCCATCTTGGATCCAGGGACTCCTTCCGGAACCCCGGAACAACACGATCGCATCGCGTTGTTCCAGTGGGAGAGCGCAGGGAGCCCATGTCCCTGCGCGATGCCCCTCTATGTCGCTGTCACTACTGAGAGCGGCTTCAGAGGGGTTAAATTCCCACGATCAGCACAAGCGCCGATCGTGGGCATTGCTGCGGGGTGTCAGCTGTCATATACAGCTGACACCCACACGCGATCACCGCGGCGCTCACTGTGAGGCCACGCGATTGCGCCACCGTACTAGTACTGCGGTTTGCGGGAACTCAGTTCCCGCAGAGCAGTACTAGTACGGCGCATGTCGGGAAGGGGTTAAGTTGCTTCACGAGAACTGAAGCAATGTGGAAGGAAAAAATGAACATTTCATTTTTTTTTTTTTAAATTACTTTAGACCCAAACTTTTTTATTTTCACAAGAGGAGAGAAAGGACCACAAAATTTGTTGAGCAATTTCTCCTGAGTATGCCAATACCCCATATGTGTGGGAAATCCACTCGCTCACGGCAGGGCTCGGAAGGGAAGGAGCACCGTTTGACTTTTTGAACACAAAATTGGCTGGAATCGAGAGCAGACGAGATGTCGTGTTTGGAGAGCCCCTGATGTGCCTAAACAGTGGAACCCCCCACAAGTGACCCTATTTTGGAAACCACACCCCTCAAGGATTTTATCCAGGGGTATAGAGAGCATTTTGAACCCACAGGTGTGAGAGACAATTTGGTAATATTAGATTATCATATTGAATATGTCGTCATTAGTGTTGAGCACAAGTGTTTGCTACTCTAGCTTGTATCGGTTGCTCGGTTATGCACCGAATATCACGGGTACTCAAATCGCAAGCTCGAGTCCTGCCTTGCATGTTTTGCAGCTGTTAGACACCCCCCAAAAAATGCGGGGATCCACGATACTCTGTGCATACCCAAGCACCCGATGCAAATTCGAGTAGCGAGCACTTGAGCTCAACACTAACCGTCATATCATTTTTTTTTTAGCTTTGAAAAAAAAACAATTCTCATCCCAACCTTAACCCTAATACAACTGTAACCCAAACCCTAAGACAAACCTACCCCTAACCCAAACCGCAACCCTAACCTCAACCCTAACTGCAAATAATGGGGAAAAAATGACAATTTTTTATTTTATAATTTTTATAACTAAGGGGATGACAAAGGGGATTTGATTTACTATTTTTTGATTTGACCACTGTAATAGGGTCTATCACAATGATTAAAAAGTACCAATAGGAAAAATTCCCTATTGTTTCCAGGTATCGGTTGGCAGACCTCAGCAGGCGCACTGCGCACGTGCCTGCCATTTTTTTGCAGGAAGATGATACAGAGCGTCGGGGGATGGACCACGACAGAATGGGGGATGGAGGAGATATGGGTGGGGCACGGGGGACCCCATTTCCTTCTTCTCTGATGTTAAATCATATAAAGTGAGAGAGAAATGAATTTTAAATCAGCCTTTTTTTTGTGATGGCCATTATTCGGTGAATAACTGTGGTCATGTGACAGGGAACCGTAAAAATTAGCTCTGGTCATGTTCTCAAGGGCAAGTAAATAAGGCAGCACACTGCAGCGCTAAAGCCTGCAAACTTGAAACACGAAATTTGAACTGCATTACTGCACTAGAAATATGAAAAATGAGAGCGTTTAGCGCATAAAAATGGCCAATTTTATGTGTACCTGGTAGCCCCTTTACGGCATCTCTCTTATACCAGGTCCTAAACTTAATACAATCCAAAACGGGGTCCCAAATATATCATTGTGTCAACATAGCTCTATTCAGATCCAACAATTCAGTCTTTTACTTGCCACACAAAAAAGACTAAAAGCACAATGTTTGCAATAATATTAATATCGTAATGTTTATTAATAATTAACAAAAATGAAACAAAAATAAATATTAAAAGGAAAAATCTCCCATGTAGCGGAACGGAAATTTACAACATGGCCACAGAACAAAAAGCACCTGAATATATCATAAGCTCACTACCAAAAACAGCCTGTGTTGTTTAAATATCCCTTTCAGCTGGACACCAATAGTCTTAAAAGCATCCAGCCCTCTAGTGACAGGAGGTGTTATTTAACAAAGGTGCTACAAACGATTTTGTCACTGCCATAAGCATATGACTCACTCATTAGCTGCCCTAGAGTAAACACCCTCAACAATGCCATAAACACGCCGATCTAAGTGAGCCTTAGACTACTTACATAGTGTTTTGTAGTGCCCATGTCCGTTCCTTTACCCCCAGGTAAGGACTCACTCATATGACTCACGAAATTTGAACTGCATTACTGCACTAGAAATATGAAAAATGAGAGCGTTTAGCGCATAAAAATGGCCAATTTTATGTGTACCTGGTAGCCCCTTTACGGCATCTCTCTTATACCAGGTCCTAAATGTGTTTTAATTACAGCAGGTCCAATACCCCTCCATAGAGAGAGAGAATTTTAGTCTAGGAAGAGGTTTCACATGTACCCATTCAGATGGAGATGTTTATTCTCAGCGAGGTAAGGCAAGTTTAGAACCTGGTATAAGAGAGATGCCGTAAAGGGGCTACCAGGTACACATAAAATTGGCCATTTTTATGTGCTAAACGCTCTCATTTTTCATATTTCTAGTGCAGTAATGCAGTTCAAATTTCGTGTTTCAAGTTTGCAGGTTTTAGCGCTGCAGTGTGCTGCCTTATTTACTTAACTATATACGAGTTGGCGACTCTAGGTTCAGCACCTGTTCACACTTAGTCTATGTTTGGATGTGCCGGTCAGGTTTTTGAAATGTATTCTTTAGCCTTCTGATCGTGCACTCCGCCTCCTAGCCTCAGGTGTTTTAATTACAGCAGGTCCAATACCCCTCCATAGAGAGAGAGAATTTTAGTCTAGGAAGAGGTGTCACATGTACCCATTCAGATGGAGATGTTTATTCTCAGCGAGGAAAGGCAAGTTTAGGACCTGGTATAAGAGAGATGCCGTAAAGGGGCTACTAGGTACACTGTTGTGAATTCTGTTGTTGAACTCCCTCCTGTGGTCGTGAATGGTACTTCGGCGAGTTCTGTCCATGGACTCCCTCTGGTGGCTGTGAGTGAAGCTGCTGCTTCTGAGGTTCCTTACACAGGTGACGTGGTTTATCCTTTGGTTGGCTGCTCTATTTAACTTCACTCAGATCGTTACTCCATGCCAGCTGTCAATGTTCCTGTGCTGGTTCAGTTCGCTCTTAGATCTTTCTGGAGACCTGTCTCTTCCTGCAAGAAGCTAAGTCCCCGTTTGTTATTTTCTGTTCATGGTTTTCTAATCCAGCTTGCTTTCATGATTTTGTCTTGCTAGCTGGAAGCTCTGGGATGCAAGGTGGCGCCTCCGCACCATGAGTCGGTGCGGGGGTCTTTTTGCACACTCTGCGTGGTCTTTTGTAGTTTTTGTGCTGACCGCAAAGATACCTTTCCTATCCTCTGTCTATTTAGTTAGTCTGGCCTCCCTTTGCTAAAACCCTGTTTCATTTCTGTGTTTGTGACTTTCATCTTAACTCACAGTTAATATTTGTGGGGGGCTGCCTTTTCCTTTGGGGAAATTTCTCTGAGGCAAGGTAGGCTTTATTTTCTATCTCTAGGGCTAGCTAGTTCTTAGGCTGTGCCGAGGCGTCTAGGCCTGTTAGGTACGCTCCACGGCTATTTTTAGTGTGTGTGATAGGATTAGGGATTGCGGTCAGCAAAGTTCCCACTTCCCAGAGTTTGTCCTGTGAGTTTAACCATCAGGTCATTCCTGGTGCTCCTAACCACCAGGTCATAACAGTACAGCTGGCCCAAAGTATTAATGCATCTCAATAGAGGGATAAGAGAAGCTCTGAGACCATTATTTTTTTCTTTGCACTGTGTTTTGTCTTTCTTTTCCCCTAGACCTTTGGGTGGTTCAGGACACAGGTGCAGAGATGGACATTCAAGGTCTGTCCTCTTGTGTGGATCATCTCACTGCAAGGGTACAAAACATTCAAGATTTTGTGGTTCAGAATCCTATGTTAGAGCCTAAAATTCCTATTCCTGATTTATTTTCTGGGAATAGATCTAAGTTTCTGAATTTCAAAAATAATTGTAAACTGTTTCTAGCTTTGAAACCCCGCTCCTCTGGTGACCCCGTTCAACAAGTAAAAATCATTATTTCTTTGTTGCGTGGTGACCCTCAAGACTGGGCATTTTCCCTTGCGCCATGAGATCCTGCATTGCGTGATGTTGATGCGTTTTTTCTGGCGCTTGGATTGCTTTATGATGAACCAAATTCAGTGGATCAGGCAGAGAAAATCTTGCTGGCTTTGTGTCAGGTGTTGTGAATTCTGTGGCTGAGTTCACTTCTGTGGTCACAAGTGGTATTGCAGTCTCTGGGCTTCCTCCCTCAGGTGTTTTGGTGAGCTCGTTGGCTGCCTTGCTATTTAGCTCCACCTGAGTCTGTCTTCCTTGCTCCTTGTCAATGTTCCAGTGTTGGATCTGAGCTACTGCATCTTTCCTTGGGCCTGCTGCTCTGCTAGATAAGTGCTTCTAGTTTGTTTTCTGTTTTTTCTGTCCAGCTTGCTATTAACTTTTGCTGGAAGCTCTGAGAAGCAAAGGGGTGCACCGCCGTGCTGTTAGTTCGGCACGGTGGGTCTTTTTGCCCCTTTGCGTGGTTTTCGTTTTAGGGTTTTTTGTAGACTGCATAGTTCTCTTTGCTATCCTCGCTCTGTCTAGAATATCGGGCCTCACTTTGCTGAATCTATTTCATTCCTGCCGTTAGTTCGGTACGGAGGGTCTTTTTGCCCCCTTTGCGTGGTTTTCTTTAGGGTTTTGTGTAGACCGCAAAGTTATCTTTCCTATCCTCGCTCTGTTAAGTAAGTCGGGCCTCACTTTGCTGAATCTATTTCATCCCTACGTTTGTCTTTTCATCTTGCTAACAGTCATTATATGTGGGGGGCTGCCTATTCCTTTGGGGTATTTCTCTGAGGTAAGTCAGGCTTGTATTTCTATCTTCAGGCTAGTCAGCTCCTCAGGCAGTGCCGAGTTGCATAGGTAGTGATAGGCGCAATCCACTGCTGCTTATAGTTGTGTGAGGATAGATCAGGTACTGCAGTCTACAGAGATTCCACATCTCAGAGCTCGTCCTATTGTTTTTGGTTATTGCCAGATCTCTGTATGTGCGCTGATTACTGCACGCTGTGTTGCCTGATTGCCAGCCATAACAGTACAAGGAGCCATACCAATGATTCCCAATAGAGGGAAAAAAGAAATCCTGACATCATTTTTTTTTCTTAGCTCTGTCTTCAGTCTTTTTTTTCCCCTAGACATTAGAGTGCTTCAGGACACAGCTGTGGACATGGATATTCAGGCTCTGTGCTCCTCAATGGATAATCTCGTTGTAAATGTACAAAAGATTCAAGATACTATTGATCAGAAATCGATGCTAGAACCAAGAATTCCGATTCCTGATTTGTTTTTTGGTGACAGAACTAAGTTCCTGAGCTTCAGAAATAATTGTAAGCTATTTTTGGCCTTGAAACCTCATTCTTCTGGTAATCCTATTCAACAGGTTTTGATTATTATTTCTTTTTTGCGCGGCGACCCACAGGACTGGGCGTTTTCTCTTGCACCAGGAGATTCTGCATTGAGTAATGTTGATGCATTTTTCCAGGCGCTGGGATTGCTTTACGATGAGCCTAATTCAGTGGATCAGGCTGAGAAAAATCTGCTGGCTTTATGCCAGGGTCAGGATGATGTAGAAGTATATTGTCAGAAATTTAGGAAGTGGTCAGTACTCACTCTGTGGAATGAATCTGCACTAGCGGCTTTGTTCAGAAAGGGTCTCTCTGAAGCTCTTAAGGATGTAATGGTGGGATTTCCTATGCCTGCTGGTTTGAATGAGTCTATGTCCTTGGCCATTCAGATCGGTCGTCGCTTGCGCGAGCGTAAATCTGTGCACCATCTGGCGGTATTGTCTGAGAGTAAACCTGAGCCTATGCAGTGCGACAGGACTATGACTAAAGTAGAACGGCAAGAACACAGACGTCTGAACAGACTGTGTTTCTATTGTGGTGATTCTACTCATGCTATTTCTAATTGTCCTAAACGCACTAGGCGGTTCGATAGCTCTGCCGTTATTGGTATTGTACAGTCCAAATTCCTTTTGTCCATTACCTTAATGTGCTCTTTGTCATCGTATTCTGTCATGGCGTTTGTGGATTCAGGCGCTGTCCTGAATCTGATGGATTTGGATTATGCTAAACGTTGTGGATTTTTCTTGGAGCCTTTGCGGTGTCCTATTCCGTTGAGAGGAATTGATGCTACACCTTTGGCCAAGAATAAGCCTCAGTACTGGGCCCAGCTGACCATGTGCATGGCTCCTGCACATCAGGAAGTTATTCGCTTTCTGGTACTGCATAATTTGCATGATGTGGTCGTGTTGGGGTTGCCATGGCTACAAACCCATAATCCAGTATTGGATTGGAACTCTATGTCGGTAACCAGCTGGGGTTGTCAGGGAGTACATGGTGATGTTCCATTTTTGTCTATTTCGTCATCCATTCCTTCTGACATCCCAGAGTTCTTGTCGGACTTTCAGGATGTATTTGAAGAGTCCAAGTCTGATGCCCTACCTCCGCATAGGAATTGTGATTGTGCTATCGATTTGATTCCTGGTAGTAAATTCCCTAAGGGTCGTTTATTTAATTTGTCCGTACCTGAACACACCGCTATGCGCAGTTATGTGAAGGAGTCCCTGGAGAAGGGACATATTCGCCCATCGTCGTCACCATTGGGAGCAGGGTTCTTTTTTGTAGCCAAGAAGGATGGTTCGCTAAGACCGTGTATTGATTACCGCCTTCTTAATAAGATCACTGTTAAGTTTCAGTATCCCTTGCCATTGATTTCTGACTTGTTTGCTCGGATTAAGGGGGCTAGTTGGTTTACTAAGATTGATCTTCGTGGTGCGTATAATCTGGTGAGAATCAGGCAGGGAGATGAATGGAAAACGGCATTTAATACGCCCGAGGGTCATTTTGAGTATCTGGTGATGCCGTTCGGACTTGCCAATGCTCCATCTGTTTTTCAGTCTTTTATGCATGACATTTTCCGTGAGTATCTGGATAAATTCTTGATTGTTTACTTGGATGACATTTTGATCTTCTCAGATGATTGGGAGTCTCATGTGAAGCAAGTCAGAATGGTTTTCCAGGTACTGCGTGCTAATTCCTTGTTTGTGAAGGGATCAAAGTGTCTCTTCGGTGTGCAGAAAGTTTCATTTTTGGGGTTCATCTTTTCCCCTTCTACTATCGAGATGGATCCGGTTAAGGTTCAGGCCATCCAGGATTGGACTCAGCCGACATCTCTAAAAAGTCTGCAGAAATTCCTGGGCTTTGCTAATTTTTATCGTCGCTTCATCTGTAATTTTTCTAGCATTGCCAGACCATTGACCGATTTGACCAAGAAAGGTGCTGATTTGGTTAATTGGTCTTCTGCTGCCGTGGAAGCTTTTCAGGAGTTGAAGCGTCGTTTTTGCTGTGCCCCTGTGTTGTGTCAACCTGATGTTTCTCTTCCGTTCCAGGTCGAGGTTGATGCTTCTGAGATTGGTGCAGGGGCGGTTTTGTCACAGAGAGGTTCTGGTTGCTCAGTGTTCAAACCATGTGCTTTCTTTTCCAGGAAATTTTCTGCTGCTGAGCGTAATTATGATGTGGGCAACCGAGAGTTGCTGGCCATGAAGTGGGCATTCGAGGAGTGGCGTCATTGGCTTGAGGGTGCTAAGCATCGCGTGGTGGTTTTGACTGATCATAAGAACCTTACTTATCTTGAGTCTGCCAAGCGCTTGAATCCTAGACAGGCCCGTTGGTCGTTATTTTTTGCTCGTTTTGATTTTGTGATTTCATACCTTCCGGGCTCTAAAAATGTGAAGGCGGATGCTCTGTCTAGGAGTTTTGTGCCCGACTCTCCGGGGTTATCTGAGCCGGCGAGTATCCTCAAGGAAGGAGTCATTGTGTCTGCCATCTCCCCTGATTTGCGGAGAGTGTTGCAGAAATTTCAGGCTAATAAACCTGATCGTTGTCCGGCCGAGAAACTGTTCGTCCCTGATAGGTGGACTAGTAAAGTTATCTCTGAACTTCATTGTTCGGTGCTGGCCGGTCATCCAGGAATCTTTGGTACCAGGGAGTTGGTTGCTAGATCCTTCTGGTGGCCGTCTCTGTCACGGGATGTGCGTGCTTTTGTGCAGTCCTGTGGAATTTGTGCTAGGGCTAAGCCCTGCTGTTCACGTGCCAGTGGGTTGCTTTTGCCCTTGCCGGTCCCGAAGAGGCCTTGGACACATATTTCGATGGATTTCATTTCTGACCTTCCCGTTTCTCAAAAAATGTCGGTCATTTGGGTGGTCTGTGATCGCTTTTCTAAAATGGTCCATCTGGTGCCCTTGGTTAAATTGCCTTCCTCCTCTGATTTGGTGCCTTTGTTCTTCCAGCATGTGGTTCGTTTACATGGCATTCCTGAGAATATTGTTTCTGACAGAGGTTCCCAGTTTGTCTCGAGGTTCTGGCGAGCCTTTTGTGGTAGGATGGGCATTGACCTATCTTTCTCCTCGGCCTTCCATCCTCAGACTAATGGCCAGACCGAACGAACCAATCAGACCTTGGAAACATATCTGAGATGTTTTGTTTCCGCTGACCAGGATGATTGGGTGTCATTTTTGCCGTTGGCTGAGTTCGCCCTTAATAATCGGGCCAGCTCGGCTACCTTGGTCTCTCCATTTTTCTGCAATTCTGGGTTCCATCCTCGTTTCTCTTCAGGACAGGTTGAGTCTTCGGACTGTCCTGGTGTGGATTCTGTGGTGGACAGGTTGCAGCAGATCTGGACTCAGGTAGTGGACAATTTGACCTTGTCCCAGGAGAAGGCTCAGCTTTTCGCTAATCGCAGACGCCGTGTGGGACCCCGACTTCGTGTTGGGGATCTGGTTTGGTTATCTTCTCGTCATATTCCTATGAAGGTTTCCTCTCCTAAATTTAAACCTCGTTTTATTGGTCCGTATAGGATTTCTGAGATTCTCAATCCGGTGTCTTTTCGTCTGACCCTCCCAGACTCCTTTTCCATACATAATGTATTCCATAGGTCGTTGTTGAGGAGATGCGTGGCACCTATGGTTCCATCTGTGGAGCCTCCTGCCCCTGTTTTGGTGGAGGGGGAATTGGAGTATATTGTGGAGAAGATTTTGGATTCTCGTGTCTCTAGACGGAAACTCCAGTATCTGGTCAAATGGAAGGGTTATGCTCAGGAAGATAATTCCTGGGTTTTTGCCTCTGATGTCCATGCCCCAGATCTTGTTCGTGCCTTTCATGTGGCTCATCCTGGTCGGCCTGGGGGTTCTGGTGAGGGTTCGGTGACCCCTCCTCAAGGGGGGGGTACTGTTGTGAATTCTGTGGCTGAGTTCACTTCTGTGGTCACAAGTGGTATTGCAGTCTCTGGGCTTCCTCCCTCAGGTGTTTTGGTGAGCTCGTTGGCTGCCTTGCTATTTAGCTCCACCTGAGTCTGTCTTCCTTGCTCCTTGTCAATGTTCCAGTGTTGGATCTGAGCTACTGCATCTTTCCTTGGGCCTGCTGCTCTGCTAGATAAGTGCTTCTAGTTTGTTTTCTGTTTTTTCTGTCCAGCTTGCTATTAACTTTTGCTGGAAGCTCTGAGAAGCAAAGGGGTGCACCGCCGTGCTGTTAGTTCGGCACGGTGGGTCTTTTTGCCCCTTTGCGTGGTTTTCGTTTTAGGGTTTTTTGTAGACTGCATAGTTCTCTTTGCTATCCTCGCTCTGTCTAGAATATCGGGCCTCACTTTGCTGAATCTATTTCATTCCTATGTTTGTCTTTTCATCTTGCTAACAGTCATTATATGTGGGGGGCTGCCTATTCCTTTGGGGTATTTCTCTGAGGTAAGTCAGGCTTGTATTTCTATCTTCAGGCTAGTCAGCTCCTCAGGCAGTGCCGAGTTGCATAGGTAGTGATGGGCGCAATCCACTGCTGCTTATAGTTGTGTGAGGATAGATCAGGTACTGCAGTCTACAGAGATTCCACGTCTCAGAGCTCGTCCTATTGTTTTTGGTTATTGCCAGATCTCTGTATGTGTGCTGATTACTGCACGCTGTGTTGCCTGATTGCCAGCCATAACAGTCAGGGTCAGGATGAAGCGGAGGTGTACTGTCAGAAGTTTAGAAAGTGGTCTGTGCTTACTCAGTGGAATGAGTGTTCCCTGGCGGCAATTTTCAGAAAGGGTCTTTCTGAAGCCCTTAAGGATGTCTTGGTGGGATTTCCCATGCCTGCTGGTCTGAATGAGTCTATGTCCTTGGCAATTCAGATCGATCGGCGCTTGCGTGAGCGCAAAGCTGTGCACCATCTGGCGGTATTCTCTGAGCATAGGCTTGAGCCTATGCAGTGTGATAGGACTTTGACCAGAGCTGAACGGCAAGAACACAGACGTCGGAATGGGCTGTGTTATTACTGTAGTGAATCCACTCATGCTATCTCCGATTGTCCTAAGCGCACTAAGCGGTTCGCTAGGTCTGCCACCATTGGTACTGTACAGTCTAAATTTCTTTTGTCCGTTACTCTGATTTGCTCTCTGTCGTCCTATTCTGTTATGGCATTTGTGGATTCAGGCGCTGCCCTGAACTTGATGGACTTGGAGTTTGCCAGGCGCTGTGGTTTTCTCTTGGAGCCCTTGCAGTATCCTATTCCATTGAGAGGAATTGATGCTACGCCTTTGGCCAAGAATAAGCCTCAGTACTGGACTCATTTGACCATGTGCATGGCTCCTGCACATCAGGAGGATATTCGCTTTTTGGTGTTGCACAATCTGCATGATGTGGTCGTTTTGGGGTTACCATGGCTACAGGTCCACAACCCAGTATTGGATTGGAAATCAATGTCTGTGTCCAGCTGGGGTTGTCAAGGGGTACATGGTGATGTTCCATTGCTGTCAATTTCGTCTTCCACTCCTTCTGAAGTCCCTGAGTTTTTGTCGGATTACCGGGATGTATTTGATGAGCCCAAATCCGGTGCCCTACCTCCTCATAGGGATTGTGATTGTGCTATTAATTTGATTCCTGGTAGTAAGTTTCCTAAGGGTCGACTGTTCAATTTATCGGTGCCAGAACACGCCGCTATGCGGAGTTATATAAAGGAGTCCTTGGAGAAGGGTCATATTCGCCCGTCGTCTTCACCATTGGGAGCAGGGTTCTTTTTTGTGGCCAAGAAGGATGGCTCTTTGAGACCTTGTATTGATTACCGCCTTCTTAATAAGATCACAGTCAAATTTCAGTATCCTTTGCCGCTGCTGTCTGATTTGTTTGCTCGGATTAAGGGGGCTAATTGGTTCACCAAGATAGATCTTCGAGGGGCGTATAATCTTGTGCGAATTAAACAGGGCGATGAATGGAAAACAACATTTAATACGCCCGAGGGCCATTTTGAGTACCTGGTTATGCCATTCGGGCTTTCTAATGCTCCATCTGTGTTTCAGTCCTTTATGCATGACATCTTTCGAGAGTACCTGGATAGATTCATGATTGTATATTTGGATGACATTTTGGTCTCTTCGGATGATTGGGAGTCTCATGTGAAGCAGGTCAGAACGGTTTTTCAGGTCCTGCGTGCTAATTCTTTGTTTGTGAAGGGGTCAAAGTGTCTCTTTGGAGTTCAGAAGGTTTCATTTTTGGGTTTCATTTTTTCCCCTTCTACTATCGAGATGGACCCTGTTAAAGTTCAGGCCATTTATGATTGGACTCAGCCGACATCTGTGAAGAGCCTGCAGAAGTTCCTGGGCTTTGCTAATTTTTACCGTCGCTTCATCACTAATTTTTCTAGTGTTGCTAAACCGTTGACTGATTTGACCAAGAAAGGTGCTGATGTGGTCAATTGGTCCTCTGCGGCTGTAGAGGCTTTTCAGGAGTTGAAGCGTCGTTTTTCTTCTGCCCCTGTGTTGTGCCAGCCAGATGTTTCGCTCCCGTTTCAGGTCAAGGTGGATGCTTCTGAGATTGGAGCAGGGGCTGTTTTGTCGCAAAGAAGTTCTGATGGCTCGGTGATGAAACCATGTGCCTTCTTTTCTAGAAAATTCTCGCCTGCTGAGCGCAATTATGATGTTGGCAATCGAGAGTTGTTGGCCATGAAGTGGGCATTCGAGGAGTGGCGACATTGGCTTGAAGGAGCTAAATATCGCGTGGTGGTCTTGACGGATCACAAGAATTTGACTTATTTCGAGTCTGCCAAACGGTTGAATCCTAGACAGGCTCGATGGTCGCTCTTTTTCTCCCGTTTTGATTTTGTGGTTTCATACCTTCCGGGATCTAAGAATGTGAAGGCTGATGCCCTGTCAAGGAGTTTTGTGCCTGACTCTCCGAGTGTTCCGGAGTCGGCGGGTATTCTTAAAGAGGGGGTAATTTTGTCTGCCATCTCCCCTGATTTGCGGCGCGTGCTGCAGAAGTTTCAGGCTGATAGACCTGACCGTTGTCCAGCGGAGAGACTGTTTGTCCCTGATAGATGGACTAGTAGAGTTATCTCTGAGGTTCATTGTTCGGTGTTGGCTGGTCATCCTGGAATCTTTGGTACCAGAGATTTGGTGGCTAGATCCATTTGGTGGCCTTCTTTGTCACGGGATGTGCGTTCTTTTGTGCAATCCTGTGGGACTTGTGCTCGGGCTAAGCCCTGCTGTTCTCGTACCAGTGGGTTGCTTTTGCCCTTGCCGGTCCCGAAGAGGCCCTGGACGCATATTTCCATGGATTTTATTTCTGATCTCCCTGTTTTTCAAAGGATGTCGGTCATTTGGGTGGTTTGTGATCGCTTCTCTAAGATGGTCCATTTGGTACCCTTGTCTAAATTGCCTTCCTCCTCTGATTTGGTGCCATTGTTTTTCCAGCATGTGGTTCGTTTGCATGGCATTCCAGAGAACATCGTCTCGGACAGAGGTTCCCAGATTGTTTCGAGGTTTTGGCGGTCCTTTTGTGCTAAGATGGGCATTGATTTGTCTTTTTCTTCGGCTTTCCATCCTCAGACTAATGGCCAAACCGAACGAGCTAATCAGACTTTGGAAATATATCTGAGATGCTTTGTTTCTGCTGATCAGGATGATTGGGTGTCCTTCTTGCCTTTGGCTGAGTTCGCCCTTAATAATCGGGCCGGCTCGGCTACTTTAGTTTCTCCTTTTTTCTGTAATTCTGGTTTCCATCCTCGTTTCTCTTCAGGGCAGGTTGAGCCTTCGGACTGTCCTGGTGTGGATACGGTGGTGGACAGGTTGCAGCAGATTTGGACTCATGTGGTGGACAATTTGACATTGTCCCAGGAGAAGGCTTAACGTTTCGCTAACCGCTGGCGCTGTGTTGGTCCCCGACTTCGTGTTGGGGATTTGGTTTGCTTGTCATCTCGTCATGTTCCTATGAAGGTTTCCTCTCCTAAATTTAAGCCTCGTTTCATTGGGCCATATAAGATTTCTGAAGTTCTTAATCCTGTGTCATTTCGTTTGGACCTTCCAGCTTCTTTTGCCATCCATAATGTGTTCCATAGGTCGTTGTTGCGGAGATACGTGGCGCCTATGGTTCCCTCCGTTGATCCTCCTGCCCCGGTGTTGGTCGAGGGGGAGTTGGAGTATGTGGTGGAGAAGATTTTGGATTCTCGTGTTTCGAGACGGAAACTCCAGTACCTGGTCAAGTGGAAGGGTTATGGTCAGGAAGATAATTCCTGGGTTTTTGCCTCTGATGTTCATGCTGCTGATCTAGTTCGTGCCTTTCATTTGGCTCATTCTGATCGGCCTGGGGGCTCTGGTGAGGGTTCTGTGACCCCTCCTCAAGGGGGGGTACTGTTGTGAATTCTGTTGTTGAACTCCCTCCTGTGGTCGTGAATGGTACTTCGGCGAGTTCTGTCCATGGACTCCCTCTGGTGGCTGTGAGTGAAGCTGCTGCTTCTGAGGTTCCTTACACAGGTGACGTGGTTTATCCTTTGGTTGGCTGCTCTATTTAACTTCACTCAGATCGTTACTCCATGCCAGCTGTCAATGTTCCTGTGCTGGTTCAGTTCGCTCTTGGATCTTTCTGGAGACCTGTCTCTTCCTGCAAGAAGCTAAGTCCCCGTTTGTTATTTTCTGTTCATGGTTTTCTAGTCCAGCTTGCTTTCATGATTTTGTCTTGCTAGCTGGAAGCTCTGGGATGCAAGGTGGCGCCTCCGCACCGTGAGTCGGTGCGGGGGTCTTTTTGCACACTCTGCGTGGTCTTTTGTAGTTTTTGTGCTGACCGCAAAGATACCTTTCCTATCCTCTGTCTATTTAGTTAGTCTGGCCTCCCTTTGCTAAAACCCTGTTTCATTTCTGTGTTTGTGACTTTCATCTTAACTCACAGTTAATATTTGTGGGGGGCTGCCTTTTCCTTTGGGGAAATTTCTCTGAGGCAAGGTAGGGTTTATTTTCTATCTCTAGGGCTAGCTAGTTCTTAGGCTGTGCCGAGGCGTCTAGGCCTGTTAGGTACGCTCCACGGCTATTTCTAGTGTGTGTGATAGGATTAGGGATTGCGGTCAGCAAAGTTCCCACTTCCCAGAGCTTGTCCTGTGAGTTTAGCCATTAGGTCATTCCTGGTGCTCCTAACCACCAGGTCATAACAGTACACACAAAATTGGCCATTTTTATGCGCTAAACGCTCTCATTTTTCATATTTCTAGTGCAGTAATGCAGTTCAAATTTCGTCTTTCAAGTTTGCAGGTTTTAGCGCTGCTGTGTGCTGCCTTATTTACTTAACTATATACGAGTTGGCAACTCTAGGTTCAGCACCTGTTCACACTTAGTCTATGTTTGGATGTGCCGGTCAGGTTTTTGAAATGTATTCTTTAGCCTTCTGATCGTGCACTCCGCCTCCTAGCCTCAGGTGTTTTAATTACAGCAGGTCCAATACCAAAGATTAGTAGAGAAAAGACATGTTGTAAAGGAGATCAACAGGACAAATAGTAACTAGTTACTATTTGTCCTGTTGATCTGCTTTACAACATGTCTTTTCTCTACTAATCTTTGGTGCTTGTTTACTTGTTGAGGGGGATTCAGGATTTTCTGACTCGTGTGGTATATCTAAGGTGGTTCCCTCCATTGGTACAATTACAGCAGGTCCAATACCCCTCCATAGAGAGAGAGAATTTTAGTCTAGGAAGAGGTCTCACATGTACCCATTCAGATGGAGACGTTTATTCTCAGCGAGGTAAGGCAAGTTTAGGACCTGGTATAAGAGAGATGCCGTAAAGGGGCTACCAGGTGCACATAAAATTAGCCATTTTTATGCGCTAAACGCTCTCATTTTTCATATTTCTAGTGCAGTAATGCAGTTCAAATTTCGTGTTTCAAGTTTGCAGGTTTTAGCGCTGCAGTGTGCTGCCTTACTTACTTAACTATATACGAGTTGGCGACTCTAGGTTCAGCACCTGTTCACACTTAGTCTATGTTTGGATGTGCCGGTCAGGTTTTTGAAATGTTCTCAAGGGCAGGGCCGGCTCCAAGTTTTCATGGGCCAGGGGCGAAAGTCTCAGTGGGCCCCTTTAACACATACCGCGATTCATGATGCACATATAAAATATAGAGAAATATAGGTATAGAACAATGCCAAAGATTTCACTTAGTTCATACATTACATGAGTGATATCTATTGTAAATACTACAATAGCTCAGAACCCCGACAGTATAGTCCTCCATACAGTATTATGGGCACCACATAGTGCTCCATATAGCATAATGAGCCCCATATATGTTGCTCCATGCAGTATATGGGCACCACATAGTGCTCCATATAGAATAATGAACCCCATATATTGCTCCATACAGTACCGTGGGCACTACATAGTTCTCCATACAGAATAATGTGCCCCATATATTCCTTCAAACAGAATAATGGACCCCATATAATTTTCTATACAGTATAATAAGCCACATATATTGCTCCATACAGTATAATGAGCCACATATATTGCTCCATTCACTATAATGGACCCCAAATATTTCCCTATACAGAATAATAGACCTGATATATTGCTCTTTACAGAATAATGAGCCCCATATATTGCTCCATACATAATGGTTCCCATATAATGCTCCAAACAGTATATGATGGGCCCCATAAAATGCTCCATTCATAATGGGCCCCATATAATGCTCCATACAGTATATGATGGGCCCCATATATTGTTCCATATAGTATATAATGGGCCCCATATATTACTCCATACAGTATATGATGGATCCCTTATATTGCTTTATATATAATGGGCCATATATAATGCTCCAGTATATGATGGGCCCCATATAACACTCCAGTATATGCTGGGCCCCATATAATTCTCCAGTATATGCTGGGCCCCATATAATGCTCCAGTATATGCTGGGCCCCATATAATGCTCCAGTATATGCTGGACCTCATGTATTGCTCCAAACATTAAAAAAAATAATGAAATACTCACCTCTCCTCGCTGGCTGCTGCTCTGTTCCGGATTCCTCAGCGTCGCTGTCTTCCGGCTCTCTACACTGTGACTGTTCAGGCAGAGGGTGCACACTAGTCACATCATCGCGCCCTCTGACCTGAAACGTCAGTCAGGAGATGTGGAAAACGCCACAGTGGAGAAATAGGGATAGGTAAGCATTGCAAGCACCAGGGCCCTGAGCGAAGGGGCCACTTGTGGATGCTGGCACCGGGCCCCCATAGCGCACTGGTGTCCCTGACAGTGAGTGGCCCCCTTCCCCCCTGGCTGCTCAGGGCCCCGGCACTTGCCCGGGTGCTACTCCCGGTAGCCACGACCCTGGAGATTCTCTGACGTTGAGGAGCACTATAGCCTTATTTCTCAAGGCCGTTAAAAAGTGGCGCTGAAGAATATGTACCATTAACTGCCACCATTAAAAGGCGGATCAGATGTCATTAAGGGGTTAAACACCTTAATGCTGTAAACAAATGCTAAGGTGTTGACAAGATGGTACCTGAGTCCAGCTACATTGGCCAAGGCATTTTCCAATTACTCTCCTAATTGTTTCAGAGGCTGCAATTCCACTGGTGACATAATCTACAAATGATGGTGATGCCCTATAGTCCGCAGGCTCTGAATCAGATTATACTTCTGCAGCGCCCCAGAGATCTGGTCGTTGCAGTATGACACTCTGCCGCTAAGGGGAGTGATGGTACGTCTGATGGCACTGAAGGAATTCTTCTGACCAGGTATCACCAGCACACATTACACTTCACACTCCGGCCACTAGGGGGAGAAAAAGGCTTTATTTATTGGGCCACTCCTCACACTGGTAAAACTAGGGGTTGGATAGGAAGTTAGTCAGAAGCTGACTGGGTTGGATTCAGGCAACATCCCGTGGCAGGGGGTGTTGCAGGGAGAAGACACAGGGGGGTCCCTGTCACGCGTGGGAACCTGGCAGGTGCCTAGCGAACAGAGCAGAACGTTACGGAACCGCGCCTGCACTACCTTGCGGCGGTATCATAAGAAAGAGACACGAACGGAAGGATATTGTGGAACAGTGAGAAACGAGATCAAGCACAAAGGTGAGCCAGTAGTAGTCATGCCGTGAGACCGAGGCAACATCCTACTGAGTTGCGTAGCCGGTGGCCGGAACACCGCGGAAGTAACTGACTCTATGCCTTACTTCGAACTCCGCAGGACAGTTAATTATAGGTTGGCTGTCTACCTTAAATTTCCTACGAAGACATAGGTGGCAACGCGTGGAGAGGGACGTCTCTAGGGTCCCGGAAGAGCTCCGAGCCTTCCCGTCATACGGGTGCGTCCTAGCCATAACATACCTGGGGGACGAGAAACTAGTAACATCAGGAACAAGAGAGAGAGAGAAAGAATTAGAAAGAACGAATGAACGAGAACAGAAGTTGTGAGGACTATTCCGAATGCTCAGCAGGATAGCACTACAACACACAGGCGCTAGTGGTAGGCAACGATTTCCACCTGCAAAGAGAACTCTGGATGTGCCCATTGGACCGGCCGGTCTCAGAAAGCCCTGTTAAACGTGCTCTGGATTGAGGATCCTGAAGTCTTCAGTAAAGAGGTAAAGAGACTGCAACCTTGTGTCCTCGTTATTGACTGCACCTCACACCATCACTATCCACCTTACTGGGAAGCCCTGGGGACATACTTCACCTGTGGGAAGGTATACCATTTAGCTGCCATTCCATCACCCCAGCGGACCCCACAGCAGAGTCGGTCACCCTGACCGAACACCACAGGTGGCGTCACGAATCCCTGACAAACTGTACCACCTTTATTGGACGCCCCTTAGCACGGTCGCGGACCGTGTCTAGCCACCGTGACAGCCTCAGAACCGAACCAGAGAGGCCAGGTACCGAGAACTCGTGGCCCTGTGTCTGGGGGCGATCCAACTTGGCGTCAAGAACAGGATCGTACTTAAGCCTGAAGAAGCAGATCATGTGTGCCTGGGAACTGTGATTGAAACGTGCTTGGAACTGTGATTTATTGCAAAGACTGTGTATTGCTATCTGCCGCAAGATTCCTGCCAAAACCGTCGCCATTATAGCGCCACGAGGAGCGCAGGAGAAGAAGGGCGTGGAAGTGGGCGTGAAAGAGCTGAAGAACGCGAAAGATAATGGCCGCCCAGTCCAAGTATTGCTGTATCCTGAGGGCATGTCCGTCAGCAGCTGAGGTCCGCCTTCTCATCCTCTATGGCGGGCAGAGACCGAAGAAACGAAACTATGACTCAGATGGAGTGGAGCTGGAAAGCCGGGGAGGCTTACGGAAGAGGATGGCCCAGTCTAGATCCCCATCATCGGAGGATTTTACCGGCATGCCACTGCTGGAGAAGATCGAGTCCTGGGAGCTGACCGCAGAGCCCCCGCTGCCTGCACCAGACCAGGTGGTCGCCCCTGAGGAACGGCGTGGAGCTGCCAGAGCCCCCACCTGCGAGTGAGCTCGGTGCCCTGGCCAATCGGGGATCGGTGTTCCGCCGACGTATGACCCGACTACCGACGTGGTTGGTGGAGTTCCGGAGTCCGCATCATTCGACCCGGAAACGCGTGAGTGGGACATGGGCTCCTTCCCCTGTGGGGATTATTGGAAGCACCTCATAGCTGAGCATTCCAGGGACGTGGAACGGGATGCCCGCGGTGAGCTGCTGGATGGGTCATTGCCGAAATGGGGAGTGGTGATTGTTTACCAGCCCCAGAGAGGAAGAGGCTTTGTCCAGGAAATAGGATCGACAATAAGGGTCCATATCACCCGGGAGGTGGTGGAGGCTGGCCTGCGGATCGACAGTAAGGGTCCCGTCCTGCTGCTGGGGATGCGGTAAGCTACCGCAGATACCAGAAGGGCCACGGCTGGTGGGCTCGGGATATCCAGCGCTGTACCTCCGTCCTGGTTGCTGCCAAGTCCTTGGAGGAAGAACTGGCTGAAGTAGCGGCAGCCGCTGCTGCTGTTCCTCAGATCGTTCACTGGACTCCCGCACTGCCAGAAATAGACCGTGATTTAAGGCTTCCCAGACCCCCGAGGTCTGCCTGCCCGGTTAGGCCCTGGCAGAGGCCACCAGAGCAGAAATAAACCTCGAAAACCTGAAAATGTACATAGTTAACTCTTTGTTTTCCTTACTCTTTTTGCTGCTTAAACCCGTCCAGGGTTAACTCTTAAAGGGGTCCCTTTGTTTACCCGGCATCCCTATTGTTTCATATTTTCTACTTTGCACAAGTTATCATTGTTTCCAAAGACTGCCGGATCATGAACAGTGAATTATTCCAAAACTGTTTTGTACATAGTTTGCACCTTCTTAAAGGTGCTCCCTACTGGTTTTACATCAAAAGAAGACTTTGCGAAGATACTGCTTTTGGACATGACGCAAAAGGTCTTGCTTTCATTGGACTTGCAGACAGAGAGAATCTGGACTACTTCAGAGAGACTTGGTTCCCTCTTAAAGGGAATGTTCACATGTTGCCTTAAGAAAAGTTAAAATGTTAATAATGTTGTGATTCAGAAAAGTTTGATAATGTTGCTAGAGATTGAGGACAGGAAAGGTTGAAAGTGAACCCGTGGGTGTTAGAGAGAGAGTCCTCCTGAGAACTGTAGCTGGAAGAGAGACAATGACAGTAGGCCCTGCCAAGGAGCTGGGCGGTCCTGCATTGGTGAAGCTAGAAAGAAAAGTTGAGTTCTTTCATAGTATTTTATAGTAGGCCTTTAGTGGGTTCAGCTTATACGCCCTTAAAGGAAAAGTTAAATTATTGTTCAGAATTTGCACTTAGTAGAATACCCGGCTGGGTAATAAGACTTATTTATAGTATGTAGAATAGGATGTTATTTAACCCCTTAATCCCATATGACGTACTATCCCGTCCAGGTGACCTGGGACTTAATTCCCAGTGACTGGATAGTACGTCATATGCGATCGGCCGCGCTCACGGGGGGAGCGCGGCCGATCGCGGCCGGGTGTCAGCTGCCTATCGCAGCTGACATCCGGCACTATGTGCGGAGGGGGCTCCCTGCGGGCTTCCCTGAGACGATCGGTACACGGTGATGTACTCACCGTGTACCGAGCGTCTTCTCCCTGCAGTCCCCGGATCCAAAATGGCCACCGGGCTGCATCCGGGTCCTGCAGGGAGCACTTCCGGGTCAGGATCAGGCTGCAGCTGCAGCTCTAATCCTGCCCGGCTGTATGTCAGATCACCGATCTAACAGAGTGCTGTGCACACTGTCAGATCGGTGATCTGTGATGTCCCCCCCTGGGACAAAGTGAAAAAGTAAAAAAAAAAATTTCCACACGTGTAAAAAAAAAAAAAAAAAAAAATTCCTAAATAAAGCAGAAAAAAAAAAAATATTATTCCCATAAATACATTTCTTTATCTAAAAAAAACCAAAAAAACAATAAAAGTACACATATTTAGTATCGCCGCGTCCGTAACGACCGGACCTATAAAACTGGCCCACTAGTTAACCCCTTCAGTGAACACCGTAAGAAAAAAAAAAAAACGAGCCGAAAAACAACGCTTTATCATAACGCTGAACAAAAAGTGGAATAACACGCGATCAAAAAGACGGATATAAATAACCATGGTACCTCTGAAAACGTCATCTTGTCCCGCAAAAAACGAGCCGCCATATAGCATCATAACCAAAAAAATAAAAAAGTTATAGTCCTCAGAATAAAGCGATGCCAAAATAATTATTTTTTCTATAAAATAGCTTTTATCGTATAAAAGCGCCAAAACATAAAAAAATAATATAAATGAGGTATCGCTGTAATCGTACTGACCCGAGGAATAAAACTGCTTCATCAATTTTACCAAACGCGGAACGGTATAAACGCCTCCCCCAAAAGAAATTCATGAATAGCTGGTTTTTGGTCATTCTGCCTCACAAAAAATCGGAATAAAAAGCGATCAAAAAATGTCACGTGTCCGAAAATGTAACCGATAAAAACGTCAACTTGTCCCGCAAAAAACAAGACCTCACATGACTCTGTGGACCAAAATATGGAAAAATTATAGGTCTCAAAATGTGGAGACGCAAAAACTTTTTTGCTATAAAAAGCGTCTTTTAGTGTGTGACGGCTGCCAATCATAAAAATCCGATATAAAAAACGCTATAAAAGTAAATCAATCCCCCCTTCATCACCCCCTTAGTTAGGCTAGGTTCACATTGCGTTAATGGGTTAACGCTAACGGACAGCGTTGCACGGCGAAAATGTCACAATTAACGCCGTGCAACGGGTCCGTTAGCACAACCATTGACAGCAATGTGATTTTCGGGTGTAGCGCATCGCTAGAGCGTGCCATTTTCGGCTCGCGCTAGCAAGGTGCCGTTCTTTTGTGGCGCGCCTCAGACGCTGCTTGCAGCGTCCGCGGTACGCCCGAGGTCCGATCCCCGATCTTCCAGAGCGGGGACGTTAACGCGACCACTAAACACGACACCTAAAAAGACATTGCGTTAGCGCAATCCGCTAGCGCTAAACGGATTTCCCTAACGCAATGTGAACCTAGCCTTAGGGAAAAATAATAAAATTAAAAAAAATGTATTTATTTCCATTTTCCCATTAGGGTTAGGGCTAGGGTTAGGGCTAGGGTTAGGGCTAGGGTTAGGGCTAGGGTTAGGGTTAGGGTTTGGATTACATTTACGGTTGGGATTAGGGTTGGGATTAGAATTAGGGGTGTGTCAGGGTTAGGTGTGTGGTTAGGGTTACAGTTGGGATTAGGGTTAGGGGTGCGTTTGGATTAGGGTTTCATTTATAATTGGGGGGTTTCCACTGTTTAGGCACATCAGGGGCTCTCCAAATGTGACATGGCGTCCGATCTCAATTCCAGCCAATTCTGCATTGAAAAAGTAAAACAGTGCTCCTTCACTTCCGAGCTCTCCCGTGCGCCCAAACAGGGGTTTACCCCAACATATGGGGTATCATCGTACTCGAGACAAATTGGACAACAACTTTTTGGGTCCAAGTTCTCTTGTTATCCTTGGGAAAATAAAAATTTGGGGGACTAAAAATCATTTTTGTGGGAAAAAAAAAGGATTTTTTATTTTCACGGCTCTGCGTTGTAAACTGTAGTGAAACACTTGAGGGTTCAAAGTTTTCACAACACATCTAGATAAGTTCCGTGGGAGGTCTAGTTTCCAATATGAGGTCACTTGTGGGGGGTTTGTACTGTTTGGGTACATCAGGGGCTCTGCAAATGCAACGTGACGCCTGCAGACCAATCCATCTAAGTCTGCATTCCAAATGGCGCTCCTTCCCTTCCGAGCTCTGCCATGCGCCCAAACAGTGGTTCCCCCCCACATATGGGGTATCAGCGTACTCAGGACAAATTGGACAACAACTTTTGGGGTCCAATTTATTCTGTTACCCTTGTGAAAATACAAAACTGGGAGCTAAAAAATAATTTTTGCGAAAAAAAAAAAATTATTTTAACGGCTCTGCGTTATAAACTGTAGTGAAACACTTGGGGGTTCAAAGCTCTCAAAACACATCTAGATAAGTTCCTTAGGGGGTCTAGTTTCCAAAATGGTGTCACTTGTGGGGGGTTTTAATGTTTAGGCACATCAGGGGCTCTCCAAACCAACATGGCGTCCCATCTTAATTCCAGTCAATTTTGCATTGAAAAGTCAAATGGCTCTCCTTCCCTTCCGAGCTCTGCTATGCACCCAAAAAGTGGTTTACCCCCACATATGGGGTATCGTCGCACTCAGGACAAATTGCACAACAACTATTGTGGTCTAATTTCTTCTCTTACCCTTGGGAAAATAAAAAATTGGGGGCGAAAAGATCATTTTTGTGAAAAAATAAGATTTTTTATTTTTACGGTTCTGCATTATAAACTTCTGTGAAGCACTTGTTGGGTCAAAGTGCTCACCACACATCTAGATAAGTTCCTTAAGGGGTCTACGTTTCAAAATGGTGTCACTTGTGAGGGGTTCCAATGTTTAGGCACATCAGGGGCTCTCCAAACGCAACATGGCGTCCCATCTCAATTCCAGTCAATTTTGCATTGAAAAGTCAAATGGCGCTCCTTTCCTTCCGAGCTCTGCCATCCGCCCAAACAGTGGTTTACCCCCACATATGGGGTATTGTCGCACTCAGGACAAATTGCACAACAACTTTTGTGGTCTAATTTCTTCTCTTACCCTTGGGAAAATAAAAAATTGGTGGCGAAAAGATCATAATTGTGAAAAAATATGATTTTTTATTTTTACGGCTCTGCATTATAAACTTCTGTGAAGCACTTGTTGGGTCAAAGTGCTCACCACACCTCTAGATAAGTTCCTTAAGGGGTCTACTTTCCAAAATGGTGTCACTTGTGGGGATTTCAATGTCTAGGCACATCAGGGGCTCTCCAAACGCAACATGGCATCCCATCTCAATTCCAGTCAATTTTGCATTGAAAAGTAAAATGGCGCTCCTTCCCTTCCGAGCTCTGCCATACGCCCAAACAATGGTTTACACCCATATATGGGGTATCAGCGTACTCAGGACAAATTGGCCAACAATTTTTGAGGTCCAATTTCTTCTCTTACTCTTGGGAAAATAAAAAATTGGGGGCGAAAAGATCACTTTTGTGAAAAAATATGATTTTTTTATTTTTACGGCTCTGCATTATAAACTTCTGTGAAGCAATTGGTGGGTCAAAGTGGTCACCACACATCTAGATAAGTTCCTTAAGGGGTCTACTTTCCAAAATGGTGTCACTTGTGGGGGGTTTCAATGTTTAGGCACATGAGGGGCTCTCCAAACGCAACATGGCGTCCCATCTCAAATCCTGTCAATTTTGCATTGAAAAGTCAAATGGCGCTCCTTTCCTTCCGAGCTCTGCCATGCGCCCAAACAGTGGTTTACCCCCACATATGGGGTATCAGCGTACTCAGTACAGATTGTACAACAATGATTGGCATCCATTTTATCCTGTTACCCTTGGTAAAATAAAACAAATTGGAGCTGAAATAAATTTTGTGTGAAAAAAAGTTAAATATTCATTTTTATTTAAACATTCCAAAAATTCCTGTGAAACCCCTGAAGGGTTAATAAACTTCTTGAATGTGGTTTTGAGCACCTTGAGGGGTGGAGTTTTTAGAATGGTGTCACACTTGGGTATTTTCTATCATATAGACCCCTCAAAATGACATCAAATGAGATGTGGTCCCTAAAAAAAAATGGTGTTGTAAAAATGAGAAATTGCTGGTCAACTTTTAACCCTTATAACTCCCTAACAAAAAAAAATTTTGGTTCCAAAATTGTGCTGATGTAAAGTACACATGTGGGAAATGTTACTTATTAAGTATTTTGCGTGACATATCTCTGTGATTTAAGGGCATAAAAATTTAAAGTTGGAAAATTGCAAAATTTTCTAATTTTTCGCCAAATTTCCGTTTTTTTCACAAATAAACGCAAGTTATATCGAATAAATGTTACCACTAAAATGAAGAACAATATGTCACGAGAAAACAATATCAGAATCGTCAAGATCCGTTGAAGCGTTCCAGAGTTATAACCTCATAAAGGGACAGTGGTCAGAATTGTAAAAATTGGCCCGGTCATTAACGTGCAAACCACCCTCGGGGCTTAAGGGGTTAAAAATATTTCACCTTGTTTTGTTTGTAACGTTCAAGTGTTCTCACCTCCCATAAAGGGAAGCTTTGTTATATTTACTTGTTTCAAGCATTTCAAAATTTTGTATGTCTTTTCCTGATATGTATTGTTGTTCTTCTTCCCAGTCCAGGAGTACTGGATTTAACCGGGGGGGAGTGCAGCGCCCCAGAGATCTGGTCGTTGCAGTATGACACTCTGCCGCTAAGGGGAGTGATGGTATGTCTGATGGCACTGAAGGAATTCTTCTGACCAGGTATCACCAGCACACATTACACTTCACACTCCGGCCACTAGGGGGAGAAAAAGGCTTTATTTATTGGGCCACTCCTCACACTGGTAAAACTAGGGGTTGGATAGGAAGTTAGTCAGAAGCTGACTGGGTTGGATTCAGGCAACATCCCGTGGCAGGGGGTGTTGCAGGGAGAAGACACAGGGGGGTCCCTGTCAGGCGTGGGAACCTGGCAGGTGCCTAGCGAACAGAGCAGAATGTTACAGAACCGCGCCTGCACTACCTTGCGGCGGTATCATAAGAAAGAGACACGAACGGAAGGATATTGTGGAACAGTGAGAAACGAGATCAAGCACAAAGGAGAGCCAGTAGGAGTCGTGCCGTGAGACCGAGGCAACATCCTACTGAGTTGCGTAGCCGGTGGCCGGAACACCGCGGAAGTAACTGACTCTATGCCTTACTTCGAACTCCGCAGGACAGTTAATTATAGGTTGGCTGTCTACCTTAAATTTCCTACGAAGACATAGGGGGCAACGCGTGGGGAGGGGCGTCTCTAGGGTCCCGGAAGAGCTCCGAGCCTTCCCGTCATATGGGTGCGTCCTAGCCATAACATACCTGGGGGACGAGAAACTAGTAACATCAGGAACAAGAGAGAGAGAAAGAATTAGAAAGAACGAACGAACGAGAACAGAAGTTGTGAGGACTATTCCGAATGCTCAGCAGGGTAGCACTACAACACACAGGCGCTAGTGGTAGGCAACGATTTCCACCTGCAAAGGGAACTCTGGATGTGCCCATCGGATCGGCCGGTCTCAGAAAGCCCTGTTAAACGTGCTCTGGATTGAGGATCCTGAAGTCTTCAGTAAAGAGGTAAAGAGACTGCAACCTTGTGTCCTCATTATTGACTGCACCTCACACCATCACTATCCACCTTACTGGGAAGCCCTGGGGACATACTTCACCTGTGGGATCCAGCTGCCATTCCATTCCATCACCCCAGCTGACCCCACAGCATCGTCGGTCAACCTGCCCGATCACCACAGGTGGCGTCATGAATCCCTGACAAACTGTACCACCTTTATTGGACGCCCCTTAGCAGGGTCGCGGACCGGGTCTAGCCACCGTGACAGCCTCAGAACCGAACCAGAGAGGCCCGGTACCGAGAACTCGTGGCCCTGTGTCTGGGGGCGATCCACTTCCTTATTCTTTGTCAGCCATTAACCTTAAAAACATCCCTGAGAAGCTCTGCTTAATAAACGTATCCCTGGTATCGCCAAACACTCCCAAGTCCTTATCTCATTCATATTTCTTGCGGCTAAACAAACCCATGGAAAAGTCAGATGTGGACCTAGCAGAAGTCAAAAGCCACCTATCATGGTACATGATCAACAAAAAATTATCAGCCATACTCACAGATAAAGTCCATAAGTTTGAGAAAATTTGGGAGGAATATGCCAATCATATGCACTTATCTCTGACACCTCCGAAACTTCATGATACAGCAAGTCAAAATGAGACTTCACAGGTCTCTACCCTCAGGCTCCTTTACCCTTCCCCATCCTTTTCTCCTTCCCGTCCCTTTATCGTTGTCCTCTTTACTGCTCCTTTAAACAAATGTTTGTATTAATGCTTTTATTATGTATTCTACTTATGTTAAAATTCTTAATAAAAATCTATTCTTCAATAAAAAAAAAATTCAGACAAAACTTTAAAAAAAAATCTCATTTTTTTCAAAATTGCTTAGAATTTTTTTGGGGGAGGAATTGGCATATTACCAGAAAAATCTGTTTTCCTTAATTAATGACCTCTTTCCACTCCTTGCAAACTCAAAACTACAACAGCATAGGGCTGGTCAGACAGAAAAAAATTGTCAGAAATGCCAAAGTCTTTGAAAATTATTCGACCAAAATTATTTGTACTTCACAAGTTAAATTTAAAAATTGAGAGAGAACCTGTATACCAGCAGGGAAAGACCAGGCACTGAAAGAAATCATGAAGCCAGTGCCTGATACAGGCTGCCTATGGATAGGCAGCATCCATCAGCTGTCAGGTTCCCTTTAAGATCAGGATCATCAGGCATTTAATTGTCCCTTGTCCCATTGTGACTACTTTCTAAAGTTAATATAAGGTCATGTTCGCACTTAACCCCCGAAGCTTTTTTCGGTTTTGTGTTTTCCGCTCCCCTCCTTCCCAGAGCCATCACTTTTTTATTTTTTTGTCAATATGGCCATGTGAGGGCTTATTTTTTGCAGGACAAGTTGTACTCTTGAATGACACCATTGGTTTTACCATGTCTTGTACTAGAAAACAGGAAAAAAAATTCCAAGTACGGTGAAATTGCAAAAAAAGTGCAATTCCACACTTGTTTTTTGTTTGGATTTTTTGCTTGGTTCACTAAATGCTAAAACTGACCTGATATTATGATTCTCCAGGTCATTTCTAGTTCATAGACACCAAACATGCCTAGCTAATTTTTTTATCTAAGCTGTGAAAAAAAATTCCAAACTTTGCTAAACAAAAAAAAAATTGCGCAATTTTCCGATACCCGTAGCGTCTCCATTTTTCGTGATCTCGGGATGGGGAGGGCCAGAAGCGTAGCTAGGGTTTTGGCTCGGGGGGGGAGGGGCGAAAATTTTCAGTGGGCCCCTAACCAGGTAACCTTGATTACAACACGGTGATGCACCCTAATAGTGGAGCAGCAGATGATCGCGCTGTTGTAGAAAATAATCTATATATAAACACCAACATAGATATTGCTGCCATATTGTCAGTGGTTGATACCAGCCCTACAGAGCATATAAGAGATCACAGCACAGTTACAGATGGTGACTTACCGCTGACGTTCTTTCTGATGGAATCGTTCACATTTCCCGTCTTTTCCCATCTGGCTCAGACCGACATGACAAATTCTTCCACCCAGGACTCGACTGCAGAGAATACAACAAAGACACATTTCACTTCTCATATTCCAGCCCCATCACCATCTATTCCCAACCTGCACAAACTCCTCACCCTACTGATACCCCAATACTGAGCCACTGCTGCCGTATGTGACCCTATTACTGCACCTACTGTGTGGTTCTCTGTACCCTCTAAAATCTAAAGCACCCTCTATAATATAGTAATGCCGGCTGCAAGTGCCCTAGAAAACAGAGCCCACATTTTGCCCCCTAAAAAGTATTAATGCCCTCTATGTCCCTTTTGACAGTCACAGTAACCTGAGTTCCCGTATAACAATAAGTGCCCGCTTTACATTTAATAATGTCCAAAATCTACCCCTGTACAGCTCCCCTATACACAGTATAATGCCCCCCCCACTGTATATATACTGACCCCTTAATATCCCCCATATTTCACATAGGTAGACTATAGTATAATACACTTCCCATAGGAAGACTATATAGTATAATGCACTCCCCATAGGCAGACTCTATAGTATAATGTACTTCCCATAGGAAGACTATATAGTATAATGCACTCCCCATAGGCAAACTCTATAGCAGAGATCTCAAACTGTATTCCTCAAGGGCTGCAAACAGGTCATGTTTTCAGGATTTCCTTGTACTGCATGGATGATAATTTAATCACCTACACATAATGATTACAGAACCTTGTGCAATGCTAAGGAAATCTTGAAAACATGACCTGTTTGCAGCCCTTGAGTAATGTAGTTTGAGACTTCCCATAGGAAGACTATATAGTACTAGATGATGGCCCGATTCTAACGCATCGGGTATTCTAGAATATGCATGTCCACGTAGTATATAGCACAGCCACGTAGTATATTGCCCATCCATGTAGTATATTGCCCAGCCATGTAGTATATTGCCCAGCCATGTAGAATATTGCCCAGTCACGTAGTATATTGCCAAGCCACGTAGTATATTGCCCAGGCACATAGTATATTGCCCAGCCACGTAGGATATTACCCAGTCACGTAGTATATTGCCCAGTTACGTAGTATATTGCCCAGCCACGTAGTATATTGCCCAGTCACGTAGTATGTAGTATATTGCCCAGCCACGTAGTATATTGCCCAGCCACGTAATATATTGCCCAGTCATGTAGTATATTGCCCAGCCACGTAGTATATTGCCCAGTCATGTAGTATATTGCCCAGCCACGTTGTCACGGGACTACCGCGACAGAGAGGTTCCAGAGAACCGCAGCGCTCTGGGCCTCGTTCACACACAGTGACAGTCACAGTGATTTCTGACCTGGCTGCTTTGTGCCAGCAATGCAGGAGTTAACCTCATTGCTGAGAGCTGGGTCTCTCTCAGCTGAAGTGGATTTCTTAATCTGATCCTCTATATAGACCCAGTCCTGACTACAGCTAGTGTCAGTGATCAGTTCTACTGCCTGGCTTGGAGGTTGATGGAGCATGGTGTTGGTGTTGGAGGTTTATTTACAGAGATTGGTGTCTGCTGTTTTGGTTGCTTGTTAAACCTGTTTTCCTTCCTAAGTTTATTCCTTCTCTTCCCTTCTCTGTGTTCCTCTGTGGTTGTGTGAGGATTTGGTGAGTTTGAGTCTTTTAGTTACCTTGTCTGTATACCCTGTTAGTTGTTGTATTAATACACTGGTGCAGTCCACCTCCTTTGGGGGAGAGGGGGCCACTGATAGGGCCTGCACAGGAGACAGGGATACGCTGGCGGCTGGGGGCTCCTAACCATCATAGGTACCCCCGAGATAAGGGAAAGCCAGGGCCCCATTAAAGTGGTAGGGACAGGTGCGGGTCCCAGTACACCGACCTGCCCCTTTATCGCCGCTTACGGCGTGACAGTATCACTGACCTTAAAAAATTTTCTGGGTCCAATATGGACCCCATTGCTGCTTTAGCTGGACATATGCAGCAAATCAGTCTAGAGGTGGCTTACCTCTGCTCGGCGGTTGTGCAGCGCACTCCAGTGGCCACTGTAGGGGTTGCTACACCTCCACAAACTTCGCTGGAGCCTAAAATTGCGTTACCTGACAGGTTCTCTGGGAGGCGTGACAAATTTGTTACTTTCAGGGAGGCCTGTAAATTGTATTTTAGGTTGCGTCCTCACACTTCAGGTTCAGAGGAGCAGAGGGTTGGAATTATAGTATCGCTTCTACAAGGTGACCCTCAGACCTGGGCATTTTCACTTCCCTCTGACACTTTGCCGTTACAGACTGTTGAGGAGTTTTTTCGAGCCTTAGGTCATGTCTATGATGATCCTGACCGCGTCTCCCTCGCTGAGTCCACAATACGCCATCTTACACAGGGAGACCGGCCAGTAGAGGAGTACTGCTCTAAGTTTCATAGATGGGCTACTGACACAATGTGGAATGACCCTGCACTCCGCAGTCAATTTTATCAGGGCCTATCAGATAAAGTAAAAGATGCCTTCGCCCTACAGGAGACACCAACTACACTGGAGGCAGCTATGTCTCTTGCGATCCGTGTGGACCGCCGCCTGCGCAGGAACTTAATGAATCGCCGCTATTCAAGTTTAATTCAGATTTGGACTCGCCAGAATCTGAGTATCTAGGGGAACCTATGCAGATGGGTGGCGCTTCTCGTTCTAAGGGGGCTGCAGTAGTACGGCATAAGGAAGGTGCATGTTTTTTTGTGGCAGAATGGGTCATTATGTGAATGTGTGTCCTTCTAGAAGACAACCGCCGGAAAACTATTGAGCTCGGGTTGCAGTGAGGTTGGCAACTCGGGTGTACTAATTTCCTCTTTAGGTAAACCTCAATGTTCCCTACCAGCCGAGATTCGTCTTGGTGAAAATAGGTTCAATATCTCTGCCTTTCTGGACTCTGGGGCAGGGTTTAATTTAATTGATGCTGGGTTTGTTCAGGCACATGGGTTTAAAGGGAACCTGTCACCCCGTTTTTTCAGTACGAGATAAAAATACTGTTAAATAGGGCCTGAGCTGTGCGTTACTATAGTGTATTTTGTGTACCCTGATTCCCCACCTATGCTGCCGAAATAACTTACCAAAGTCGCCGTTTTCGCCTGTCAATCAGGCTGGTCAGGTCATATAGGCGTGGCGACATCGCTGTTTCTTCCCCCAGATCTTGCATATCTTTCCGTTGGTGGCGTAGTGGTTTGCGCATGCCCATCTTCTGAATCCACTGGGCAGGAGAAGAAAAAACGCGTGATCTGCGCTATTTCCCTGGTTATCTGTGGGGGCGACCATCTTCCTGAGACCGCGCGTGCGCATATGGAGTCCTCTGCTGCCCGGGGCTTCAGGAAAATGGCCGCGGGATGCCGCGCGTGCGCAGATGGAGATCGCGGCGGCCATTTTCCTGAAGCCAAGATGCGAACTCGGCTTCAGGAAAATGGCCACCGCGATCTCCATCTGCGCACGCGCGGCATCCCGCGGCCATTTTCCTGAAGCCCCGGGCAGCAGAGGACTCCATATGCGCACGCGCGGCCTCAGGAAGATGGCCGCCCCCACAGATCACCAGGGTAATAGCGCCGATCGCGCGTTTTTTCTTCTCCTGCCCAGTGGATTCAGAAGATGGGCATGCGCAAACCACTACGCCATCAACGGAAATATATGCAAGATCTGGGCGAAGAAACAGCCATATTGCCACGCCCAAATGACCTGACCAGCCTGATTGACAGGCGAAAACGGCGACTTTGGTAAGTTATTTCGGCAGCATAGGTGGGGAATCAGGGTACACAAAATACACTATAGTAACGTACAGCTCAGGCCCTATTTAACAGTATTTTTATCTCGTACTGAAAAAACGGGGTGACAGGTTCCCTTTAAGACTCAAGAGTTGTCTAGACCCATACCTATAATGGCCATTGATTCTGCACCCTTGAGCCAGGGGACTTTCATTCAGATCGTCCGTGGGGTGAGCCTACAAATAGGGGCGTTGCACTCTGAGTCATTAGATTGTTATGTGTTGGGGGGATTGCTGTCCCCTGTAGTTCTCGGTTTACCATGGCTCACGTTACACAACCCGGTGTTAGACTGGCAGACTCGGGAGATTACTAGATGGAGTGAGTTTTGTCAGGAACATTGCCTGGGCACTCGGCTGGCCGGACTGAGTTCTCAGGTTTTGCCAGAGTTCATCACAGATTTTGAGGATGTATTCTCTGAGGAGGGGAGTCGAGAGCTACCTCCACACCGTCCTTATGATTGTGCCATACATCTCATTCCTGGTGCTAAACTGCCTAAGAGTAGGCTATACAACATCTCTGCTCCAGAGAGACAGGTCATGAAGGACTATATCACGGAAAGTCTGGCCAAGGGTCATATCAGACCCTCGTCATCACCCATTGCTGCCGGGTTCTTTTTTGTTAAAAAAAAAGGCCGGGGGTTTACGCCCATGTTTAGACTTCCGTGAATTAAATCAGATTACGGTCCGGGATTCTTTTCCGCTCCCTCTTATTCCGGACCGCTTTAACCAAATTGTGGGGGCTAAATGGTTCTCCAAATTAGATCTCAGGGGGGCATATAATCTCATTCGGATGAAGGAGGGGGATGAATGGAAGACAGCGTTTAATACTCCAGAGGGACATTACGAGAACTTGGTTATGCCTTTTGGGTTAAGTAATGCTCCTGCTGTGTTTCAACACTTTGTCAATGATATATTTAGTCACTTAATAGGTAGGTTTGTGGTGGTATATCTCGATGACATCTTAATTTATTCCCCTGACCTCGAGTCTCATCAGGATCATGTACGGCAGGTTCTTCTGGTACTCAGGGATAATAAACTGTTTGCCAAACTTGAGAAATGCATGTTTGCGGTTAAAGAGATTCCGTTTCTGGGTTATTTCTTATCCTCCACAGGTTTTTGTTTGGATCCGGCTAAGGTCAGGGCGGTCTTGGAGTGGGATCGTCCTGAGGACCTTAAGGCTTTCCAGAGGTTTTTAGGTTTTGCTAATTTCTATTGCAAATTTATTAAAGACTTTTCAGTGGTAGCCAAACCATTTACAGACATGACCAAGAGAGGCACGGATTTCTCCGTATGGTCCAGTGCGGCCAGTAAAGCTTTTGAAACTTTGAAAAAGTGTTTTTCCACTGCACCCATACTAATACAGCCTGACATCACTCAGCCATTTGTGGTATAGGTGGATGCCTCTGAGGTTGGGGTGGTAGCTGTATTGTCTCAGGGGATTTCTCCAAGTAAGTGGCGTCCGTGTGCATTTTTCTCGAGAAAATTATCTCCTACGGAGAAGAATTATGACATTGGTAACAGGGAGCTGTTGGCAATTAAATGGGCATTAGAGGAATGGTGTCATTTTTTGGAGGGAGCACTTCACCCTCTCATGGTGATCACAGATCACAAAAATCTGTTATATTTAGAATCTGCAAAGCGTCTTACACCTAGGCAGGCAAGGTGGTCTCTGTTCTTCGCCAGGTTCAATTTCTACATTACGTGCCGGCCAGGAAATAAGAATGTCAAGGCTGATGCGTTATCCCGTTGTTTCCCGGGGGCTGGGGATAATTGTGAACCAGGTCCTATACTGCAGAAGGGTGTAGTAGTCGCTGCAATTAATTCTGATCTTGAGAAAGAGGTGGTAGAGGCTCAGGGGGACGCCCCAGCAGCCTGTCCGTTAGGTAAACTTTTTGTTCCAGCTAATCTCCGTCTCAGGGTCATAAATGAGCATCATGACTCGGTTTTGGCCGGACATCCTGGAAGTAAGGTTACCGCGGACCTACTCACTCAGTGTTTTTGGTGGTCTGGGGTAAGGCATGATGTACATGAATATGTCGCCTGCAGTGTGTGTGCGCGTTCCAAGTCCTCTCGTTCTCACCCATCTGGGTCTCTCCAACCTTTGGAGATTCCCAATAGACCTTGGACTCATTTGTCAATAGACTTCATCACTGACTTACCGGTTTCGGAGGGTAATACAGTTATTTTAGTCGTAGTTGATAGATTTAGCAAGCTGTCTCATTTCATTGCGCTCCCCGCATTACTAAATGCTCAGACTCTGGCACAGGTCTTTATTAAGGAGGTTGTGAGACTGCATGGTATTCCTTCAGATATTGTCTCAGACCGGGGGGTGCAGTTTATTTCTAAGTTTTGGAGGGCTTTCTGCAGCCGGCTGGGGACTCATTTGTCGCTTACTTCAGCTATTCATCCTCAATCCAATGGTCAGATTGAACGCGTAAATCAAAATCTTGAGACTTAGGTGTTTCATCTCAATCAGGAGGACTGGGTTAAATACTTACAGTTAGCAGAATTTGCTATAAACAATCGTACTCATGAGTCTACTGGTAAATCCCCGTTTTTCGGGGCATATGGTTTTCATCCTCAATCTAGTTCATTTAATAGGAGGGATTCCTCAGGTGTTCCTGAAGAGAGGTTTTCTTCATCCATCACGTCCGTAAGGCAAGGGGTTCTTGATAAATTAAAGAGGATGGGTTCCAGGTATAAGAATGCGGCTGATCGGAGACGTGTGGAAGGTCCGGACCTGTGTGTGGGTGATTGGGTTTGGTTGTCCTCGAAAAATATTAAGCTGAGAGTTCCCTCATGGAAATTGGGCCCTAGGTTCATTGGCCCTCATAGGATTGTGGCCGTCGGGAATTCCATTGCTTTTCGGCTGGCTTTGCCTCAGTCATTTAACATCCATAATGTTTTTCATCGCTCCTTACTAAAGGTTGTGGCGTCATCCAATCAGTCTTCTTCACCTCCATCTCCGTTCCTTGTTGATGGAAATCTCGAGTTCCAGATTTCCAGGTTTATGGATTCTCATTTAGTTCGTCGATCTCTACAATATCTGGTACACTAGAGAGGGTACGGTCCTGAGGAAAGGACGTGGGTACCTGCTACCGATATCCATGCAGTTAGGTTGGTTCGGGCATTTCATACTGCTCATCCTGAGAAACCTGGTCCTGAGGTTCCGGAGGTTCCTCATAGAAGAGGGGGGTACTGTCACGGGACTACCGCGACAGAGAGCTTCCAGAGAACTGCAGCGCTCTGGGCCTCGTTCACACACAGTGAACAGAAGCTCTTCACCTGTTTTCTGACCTGGCTGCTTTGTGCCAGCAGTGCAGGAGTTAACCTCATTGCTGAGAGCTGGGTCTCTCTCAGCTGAAGTGGATTTCTTAATCTGATCCTCTATATAGACCCAGTCCTGACTACAGCTAGTGTCAGTGATCAGTTCTACTGCCTGGCTTGGAGGTTGATGGAGCATGGTGTTGGTGTTGGAGATTTATTTACAGAGATTGGTGTCTGCTGTTTTGGTTGCTTGTTAAACCTGTTTTCCTTCCTAAGTTTATTCCTTCTCTTCCCTTCTCTGTGTTCCTCTGTGGTTGTGTGAGCATTTAGTGAGTTTGAGTCTTTTAGTTACCTTGTCCGTATACCCTGTCAGTTGTTGTATTAATACACTGGTGCAGTGCACCTCCTTTGGGGGAGAGGGGGGCCACTGATAGGGCCTGCACAGGAGACAGGGATACGCTGGCGGCTCGGGCCTCCTAACCATCATAGGTACCCCCAAGATAAGGGAAAGCCAGGGCCCCATTAAAGTGGTAGGGACAGGTCCCGTCCTGCCCCTTTATCACCGCTTACGGCGTGACACACGTAGTATATTGCCCAGCCACACAGTATATTGCCCAGCTACGTAGTATATTGCCCAGCCACGTAGTATATTGCCCAGTAACGTAGATAAAAACATTAGACTCGAACAAAGACGACCCAGGAAAACATACTCAGAAGGGAGGTAAGAACATTTCTAAAACAATCCACAATGAGGAGATTGGAACAAAACAAAATCCTCTAAACTGCATGCTCGCAAACGCCAGAAGCCTGACAAACAAGATGGAAGAACTAGAAGCAGAAATATCTACAGGTAACTTTGACATAGTGGGAATAACCGAGACATGGTTAGATGAAAGCTATGACTGGGCAGTTAACTTACAGGGTTACAGTCTGTTTAGAAAGGATCGTAAAAATCGGAGAGGAGGAGGGGTTTGTCTCTATGTAAAGTCTTGTCTAAAGTCCACTTTAAGGGAGGATATTAGCGAAGGGAATGAGGATGTCGAGTCCATATGGGTTGAAATTCATGGAGGGAAAAATGGTAACAAAATTCTCATTGGGGTCTGTTACAAACCCCCAAATATAACAGAAAGCATGGAAAGTCTACTTCTAAAGCAGATAGATGAAGCTGCAACCCATAATGAGGTCCTGGTTATGGGGGACTTTAACTACCCGGATATTAACTGGGAAACAGAAACCTGTGAAACCCATAAAGGCAACAGGTTTCTGCTAATAACCAAGAAAAATTATCTTTCACAATTGGTGCAGAATCCAACCAGAGGAGCAGCACTTTTAGACCTAATACTATCTAATAGACCTGACAGAATAACAAATCTGCAGGTGGTTGGGCATTTAGGAAATAGCGACCACAATATTGTGCAGTTTCACCTGTCTTTCACTAGGGGGACTTGTCAGGGAGTCACAAAAACACTGAACTTTAGGAAGGCAAAGTTTGAACAGCTTAGAGATGCCCTTAATCTGGTAGACTGGGACAATATCCTCAGAAATGAGAATACAGATAATAAATGGGAAATGTTTAAGAACATCCTAAATAGGCAGTGTAAGCGGTTTATACCTTGTGGGAATAAAAGGACTAGAAATAGGAAAAACCCAATGTGGCTAAACAAAGAAGTAAGGCAGGCAATTAACAGTAAAAAGAAAGCATTTGCACTACTAAAGCAGGATGGCACCACTGAAGCTCTAAAAAACTATAGGGAGAAAAATACTTTATCTAAAAAACTAATTAAAGCTGCCAAAAAGGAAACAGAGAAGCACATTGCTAAGGAGAGTAAAACTAATCCCAAACTGTTCTTCAACTATATCAATAGTAAAAGAATAAAAACTGAAAATGTAGGCCCCTTAAAAAATAGTGAGGAAAGAATGGTTGTAGATGACGAGGAAAAAGCTAACATATTAAACACCTTCTTCTCCACGGTATTCACGGTGGAAAATGAAATGCTAGGTGAAATCCCAAGAAACAATGAAAACCCTATATTAAGAGTCACCAATCTAACCCAAGAAGAGGTGCGAAACCGGCTAAATAAGATTAAAATAGATAAATCTCCAGGTCCGGATGGCATACACCCACGAGTACTAAGAGAACTAAGTAATGTAATAGATAAACCATTATTTCTTATTTTTAGTGACTCTATAGCGACAGGGTCTGTTCCGCAGGACTGGCGCATAGCAAATGTGGTGCCAATATTCAAAAAGGGCTCTAAAAGTGAACCTGGAAATTATAGGCCAGTAAGTCTAACCTCTATTGTTGGTAAAATATTTGAAGGGTTTCTGAGGGATGTTATTCTGGATTATCTCAATGAGAATAACTGTTTAACTCCATATCAGCATGGGTTTATGAGAAATCGCTCCTGTCAAACCAATCTAATCAGTTTTTATGAAGAGGTAAGCTATAGACTGGACCACGGTGAGTCATTGGACGTGGTATATCTCGATTTTTCCAAAGCGTTTGATACCGTGCCGCACAAGAGGTTGGTACACAAAATGAGAATGCTTGGTCTGGGGGAAAATGTGTGTAAATGGGTTAGTAACTGGCTTAGTGATAGAAAGCAGAGGGTGGTTATAAATGGTATAGTCTCTAACTGGGTCGCTGTGACCAGTGGGGTACCGCAGGGGTCAGTATTGGGACCTGTTCTCTTCAACATATTCATTAATGATCTGGTAGAAGGTTTACACAGTAAAATATCGATATTTGCAGATGATACAAAACTATGTAAAGCAGTTAATACAAGAGAAGATAGTATTCTGCTACAGATGGATCTGGATAAGTTGGAAACTTGGGCTGAAAGGTGGCAGATGAGGTTTAACAATGATAAATGTAAGGTTATACACATGGGAAGAGGGAATCAATATCACCATTACACACTGAACGGGAAACCACTGGGTAAATCTGACAGGGAGAAGGACTTGGGGATCCTAGTTAATGATAAACTTACCTGGAGCAGCCAGTGCCAGGCAGCAGCTGCCAAGGCAAACAGGATCATGGGGTGCATTAAAAGAGGTCTGGATACACATGATGAGAGCATTATACTGCCTCTGTACAAATCCCTAGTTAGACCGCACATGGAGTACTGTGTCCAGTTTTGGGCACCGGTGCTCAGGAAGGATATAATGGAACTAGAGAGAGTACAAAGGAGGGCAACAAAATTAATAAAGGGGATGGGAGAACTACAATACCCAGATAGATTAGCGAAATTAGGATTATTTAGTCTAGAAAAAAGACGACTGAGGGGCGATCTAATAACCATGTATAAGTATATAAGGGGACAATACAAATATCTCGCTGAGGATCTGTTTATACCAAGGAAGGTGACGGGCACAAGGGGGCATTCTTTGCGTCTGGAGGAGAGAAAGTTTTTCCACCAACATAGAAGAGGATTCTTTACTGTTAGGGCAGTGAGAATCTGGAATTGCTTGCCTGAGGAGGTGGTGATGGCGAACTCAGTCGAGGGGTTCAAGAGAGGCCTGGATGTCTTCCTGGAGCAGAACAATATTGTATCATACAATTATTAGGTTCTGTAGAAGGACGTAGATCTGGGGATTTATTATGATGGAATATAGGCTGAACTGGATGGACAAATGTCTTTTTTCGGCCTTACTAACTATGTTACTATGTTACTATGTTACTATGTAGTATATTGCCCAGTGACGTAGTATATTGCCCAGCCACATAGTATATTGCCCAGCCACGTAGTATATTGCCTAGCCACGTAGTATATTGCTCAGTCACGTAGTATTTTGCCCAGTCGCGTAGTATATTGCACAGCCACGTAGTATATTGCCCAGTCACGTAGTATATTGCCCAGTCACATAGTATATTGCCCAGCCACATAGTATATTGCCCAGTCATAGTATATTGCACAGCCACGTAGTATAAAGCACAGCCCATGTACTATATTGTTGTGAATTCTGTGGCAGAGCTCCCTCCTGTGGTCACAAGTGGTACTTCGGCTGATTCTCTCTGGGAGCTTCCGTTTGTGGAGGAAAGTGGTACTGCGGCTTCTGAGTTTCCTCCCTCAGGTGATCTGGTGAGGTCGTTAGGTGCTTCTCTACTTAACTCCACCTAATGCTTTGATCCATGCTTCCTGTCAATGTTCCAGTGTTGGACTTGTTTTTCCCTGGATCATTCCTGTGGCCTGCTGCTCTGCATAGCTAAGTTCTTCTTTGCTATTTGTTTGCTATTTTTTCTGTCCAGCTTGTCTAATTGTTTTGCTGGAAGCTCTGGGACGCAAAGGGTGTACCTCCGTGCCGTTAGTTCGGTACGGAGGGTCTTTTTGCCCCCTTTGCGTGGTTTTCTTTAGGGTTTTGTGTAGACCGCAAAGTTATCTTTCCTATCCTCGCTCTGTTAAGAAAGTCGGGCCTCACTTTGCTGAATCTATTTCATCCCTACGTTTGTCTTTTCATCTTAACTCACAGTCATTATATGTGGGGGGCTGCCTTTTCCTTTGGGGTATTTCTCTGAGGCAAGGTAGGCTTATTTTCTATCTTCAGGCTAGTTAGTTTCTCAGGCTGTGCCAAGTTGCATAGGCAGAGTTAGGCGCAATCCACGGCTGCCTCTAGTGTTGTTTGGAGAGGATTAGGGATTGCGGTCTGCAGAGTTCCCACGTCTCAGAGCTCGTTCTATTATTTTGGGTTATTGTCAGATCACTGTATGTGCTCTGACCGCTATGTCCATTGTGATACTGAATTGCCTATCACAACAGTATATTGCACAGCCCCATGTAGTACAGTCATGGCCAAAAGTTCTGAGAATGACACCAAAATTATATTTTCATATGATCTGCTGCACTCTGGTTTTTATTAGTGTTTGTCTGATGTTTATATCACATACAGAAATATAATTGCAATCATATTATGAGTAGCAATAGGTTATATTGACAGTTAGAATGAGTTAATGCAGCAAGTCAATATTTGCAGTGTTGACCCTTCTTCTTCAAGACCTCTGCAATTCTCCCTGGCATGCTCTCAATCAACTTCTGGACCAAATCCTGACTGATAGCAGTCCATTCTTGCATAATCAATGCTTGCATTTTGCCAGAATTTGTTTGTTTTTGTTTGTCCACCCATCTCTTGATGATTGACCACAAGTTCTCAATGGGATTAAGATCTGGGGAATTTCCAGGCCATGGACCCAAAATCTCTGTTTTGTTCCATGAGCCATTTAGTTATCACCTTTGCTTTATGGCAAGGTGCTCCATCATGCTGGAAAAGGCACTGTTGGGCGCCAAACTGCTCTTGGACGGTTGGGAGAAGTTGCTCTTGGAGGACATTCTGGTACCATTCTTTATTCATGGCTGTGTTTTTAGGCAAGACTGTGAGTGAGCCGATTCCCTTGGCTGAGAAGCAACCCCACACATGAATGGTTTCAGGATGCTTTACAGTTGGCATGAGACAAGACTGGTGGTAGCGATCACCTCTTCTTCTCAGAATAAGCTGTTTTCCAGATGTCCCAAACAATCGAAAAGGGGATTTATCAGAGAAAATGACTTTGTCCCAGTCCTCAGCAGTCCACTCCCTGTACCTTTTGCAGAATATCAGTCCGTCCCTGATGTTTTTTCTGGAGAGAAGGGGCTTCTTTGCTGCCCTCCTTGAAACCAGGCCTTGCTCAAAGAGTCTCCGCCTCACAGTGCGTGCAGAAGCACTCACACCAGCCTGCTGCCATTCCTGAGCAAGCTCGGCACTGCTGGTAGTCCGATCCCGCAGCTGAAACAGTTTTAAGATACGGTCCTGGCGCTTGCTGGTCTTTCTTGGGTGCCCTGGAGCCTTTTTGACAACAATGGAAGCTCTCTCCTTGAAGTTCTTGATGATGCGATAGATTGTTGACTGAGGTGCAATCTTTGTAGCTGCAATACTCTTCCCTGTTAGGCCATTTTGTGCAGTGCAATGATGGCTGCACGTGTTTCTTTAGAGATAACCATGGTTAACTGAAGAGAAACAATGATACCAAGCACCAGCCTCCTTTTAAAGTGTCCAGTGGTGTCATTCTTACTTAATCATGACTGATTGATCGCCAGCCCTGTCCTCATCAACACCCACACCTGTGTTAATGGATCAATCACTAAAACGATGTTAGCTGCTCCTTTTAAAGGCAGGACTGCAATGATGTTGAAATGTGTTTTGGGGGTTAAAGTTCATTTTCTGGGCAAATATTGACTTTGCAAGTACAGTAATTGCTGTTAAGCTGATCACTCTGACATTCAGGAGTATATGCAAATTGCCATTAGAAAAAATAAAGCAGTAGACTTTGGAAAAATTAATATTTGTCTCATTCTCAAAATTTTTGTCCATGACTGTATATTGCCCAGCCCACACAGTCTATAGCAATGTGGGCATCATATCCCTGTTAAAAAAAAGAATTAAAATAAAAAATAGTTATATACTCACCTTCCGGAGCCCCCGGATCCAAGCGAAGCGGTTACCGATGCTGAGTCCTCACGCGCTCCGGTCTGAAGAGTGCATTGTGGTCTCGCGAGATGATGATGTAGCGGTCTCGCGGGACTGCTACGTCATCATCTCGCGAGATCGCAGCATGGGCCGGTTACCGGAGCGTCGCGAGCGGGAAAGGCCTGTTGTGGATCTGAGGGGCCGACGGACGGTGAGTATACAGTACAGACCAAAAGTTTGGACACACCTTCTCATTTAAAGATTTTTCCGTATTTTCAGGACTATGAAAATTGTAAATTCACCCTGAAGGCATTAAAACTATGAATTAACACATGTGGAATTATATACTTAACAAAAAAGTGTGAAACAACTGAAAATATGTCTTATTTTCTAGGTACTTCAAAGTAGCCATCTTTTGCTTTGATGACTGCTTTGCACACTCTTGGCATTCTCTTGATGAGCTTCAAGAGGTAGTCACCGGAAATGGTTTTCACTTCACAGGTGTGCCCTGTCAGGTTTAATAAGTGGGATTTCTTGCCTTATAAATGGGGTTGGGACCATCAGTTGTGTTGTGCAGAAGTCTGGTGGATACACAGCTGATAGTCCTACTGAATAGACTGTTAGAATTTGTATTATGGCAAGAAAAAAGCAGCTAAGTAAAGTAAGCTAAGTAAAGAAAAACGAGTGGCCATCATTACTTTAAGAAATGAAGGTCAGTCAGTCCAAAAAATTGGGAAAACTTTGAAAGTGTCCCTAAGTGCAGTGGCAAAAACCATCAAGCGCTGCAAAGAACCTGGCTCAATCTTGCCTTGCGCAGGCGTGTACTACAGAGGACAGAGAATGAATTTCAATCCAATATTGCGGCCAGCATGCAGCCAGCGGGTAAGGAAAGGGTGAATCAAACACCTGAAAACTCCGCCCATATGACCGAAAACCGGTTCCGCCAAATTCAGATGACAAGTTCCCTTTAAGAACCTTCAGTGCTTTATATACTTGTATGCATATATTCAAACCAACAGATTAGACATAGCACATAGTAAATGACATGTGCCAAGATACTCATCAGTCCACATGCTGTGTGGAGTGTGTCCTCTGGTCCTGGGTGCTGCTCCTCAGCTATCAGGCTCCTCCTAATCAGAAGCAGAGGAGTGCAGTGAGCAGAGCTCACAGTCAGAGGTAGAGCCCTGCTGCGTCCAGGCTGGAGCTGATGACTTCTCTGCAGCAGGAAGCATTGAAGGAGAGCACGCTCAACTAGGATTGGGTGAGTGACCTCCCCTTCCCCCTCTCCTCCACAGACTGCAGAAGAGCAGTCACATGACTCACTCTCTGCACTCTGATAGGAGGCCTGTCATTCCTTCTCTCTGTTGACTCCCTGTGATCGCGTTTGTACCATGCATGTTAGAAACGCCGGCTCTGACAGTAGCGTAGCTCCAGGTGGGCCCACTCAGAGCGCAGGGCCAGGGGCGACCTCCTCCTCTGCCCCCTGGTAGCTACGCTACTGTGTAGGAGCAATCAGACGCTATGGTCTTCTGGCTCCTCTCTGTTGCGGTACCCTGCGACAGTACCCCCCCCCCCCCCCTTCTAGAGGGACCTCCGGAACCTCAGGACCAGTTCATCAGGGTGTGCCAAGTGAAAAAAACAGATCATTCTGGCCGCATGGAGTTCAGATGCTTGTACCCACTTCCTCTCCTCAGGACCCCTTCCAATGTATCAGATACTGAAGTGAACGAAGAACGAAACGAGAATCCATGATTTTTGCAATCTGAAACTCCTAGTTTCCATCAACAACGACAGGAGATGGTGGTTGTGGTGTTTGTATCGAAGATGTTTTTGAGGAGAGATCAATGAAATACATTATGGATCCTAAAGGTGGGCGGCAAACAAGACGGAATGCTGCGGAATTGGCAATAGCTACGATCTTATTAGGACCAATAAACCTGGGACCCAGTTTCCAAGATGGAATCTTCAACTTAATGTTCCTAGAGGACAACCACACCAAGTCACCAACACACAGGTCCGGACCCACCAAACATCTCCGATCATCCACACACATATTTGGATCTCATCTTCCTCAAACCAGTAGTAACCCCCTGCCATACGGACGTAATAGATGACGAAAACCATTCCTCTTCAGGTAACTCAGAAGGACGATTTTTATTAAATTAGCTGAACTGAGGATGGAACCTATACGTCCCGAAAAACAATGACTTACCAGTAGATTCATGAGAACGATTATTAACTGAGAATTCGGCTAACGGTAAATAGGTTACCCAATCCTCCTGATTCTCAGACAAAAAACACCTATGATAAGTCTCCAGATTCTAGTTAACCAGTTCAGTCTGCCCATTAAACTGTGGGTGTAATGCAGAAGAAAATGACTGATGGATCCCCAGACGGGTGTAAAATGCCCTCCAAAACTTGGAGACAAACTGTACCCCCCAGTCAGGTCAGAAACAATATCAGTTTGAATCTCATTTAATTTTACAATTTCCCTGATGAAAATTTGCGCCAAGGACTTGGCATTTGGTAAAGCTGGTAATGCAATAAAATGAGACACCTTACTGAATCTATCAACCACTACCAGAATTTCAGTGTTCCCCGCCTACAATGGTAGAACCGTGATAAAATCGACTGACAAGTGAGTCTAAGTTCTACTGAGAATCTCCAATGATTGGAGAGTGGAGAGCACCAAACGGAGGAGTATGAGAGGTCTTAGAACGCGCACAGATACTGCAGGCAGCTACTGTACATACTTCTCGACATCCTGATGAACCCCATGGCCACCAAAAACGCTGAGTAAGAAGATTAATCCCCAATCCCCACAGTTTTAAGCGTGCCCTAAAAACGCATTTGTTCAGACTTTATGTATTTAACCCCTTAGCGACCGCCGATACGCCTTTTAACGGCGGCCGCTAAGGGTACTTAAACCACAGCGCCGTTAATTAACGGCGCTGTGGAAAAAGTCAATAGCGCCCCCCAGAGGCCGATTTTCTCCGGGGTCTCGGCTGCCGAGGGTAGCCGAGACCCCAGAGAACATGATTCGGGGGGTTTTTAACCCACCCCGCATTTGCGATCGCCGGTAATTAACCGTTTACCGGCGATCGCAAAAAAAAAAAAAAAAAAAAGCGATCTCTTTTTAATTTCTCTGTCCTCCGATGTGATCGCACATCGGAGGACAGAGAAAAGGGGTCCCAGGTGGCCCCCCAATACTCACCTAGCTCCCCCGATGCTCCTCGTGTCTCCCGGTGGGCGCCGCCATCTTCAAAATGGCGGGCGCATGCGCAGTGCGCCCGCCGGCCGGCACCGGGAGAATCTTTGGGGTCTCGGCTGCCGGGGGTAGCCGAGACCCCAAAGAGCATGATCGGGGTCGGTATTACCGACCCCTGTTTTGCGATCGCCGGTAATTAACTGTTTACCGGCGACCGCAAAAAAAAAAAAAAAGTAAAGTGTAATTCTCTGTCCTCTGATGTGATCGCACATCAGAGGACAGAGAAATAGGGGGATTCGGGGACCCTAGCATACTCACCTAGGTCCCTGGATCCTCTTGCTGCTCCTCCTGGCCGCCGGCAGAAGAACATGGCGGACGCATGCCCAGTGCGCCCGCCATCTGTCTCCATCTGCCGGCCGGCAGGAGAACAGCAGTTGGGGCTAAAATTAGGGTTAGGGGTAGGGTTAGGGTTAGGGTTAGGGGTAGGGTTAGGGGTAGGGTTAGGGGTAGGGTTAGGGCTAGGGGTAGGGTTAGGGCTAGGGTTAGGGCTAGGGTTAGGGCTAAATTTAGGGTTAGGGTTGGGGCTAAATTTAGGGTTAGGGTTGGGGCTAAATTTAGGGTTAGGCTTCTTTCACACTTACGTCGGTACGGGGCCGTCGCAATGCGTCGGCCCGACATACCGACGCACGTTGTGAAAATTGTGCACAACGTGGGCACCAGCTGTAGTTTTTCAACGCATCCGCTGCCCAATCTATGTCCTGGGGAGGAGGGGGCGGAGTTACGGCCACGCATGCGCGGTCAGAAATGGCGGATGCAACGTACAAAAAAACGTTTCATTGAATTTTTTTTGTGCCGACGCTCCGCCAAAACACAACTGATCCAGTGCACGACGGACGCGACGTGTGGCCATCCGTCACGATCCGTCGGCAATACAAGTCTATGGGCAAAAAACGCATCCTGCGGGCACATTTGCAGGATCCGTTTCTTGTCCAAAACGACGGATTGCGACGGAATGCCAAACGACGCAAGTGTGAAAGTAGCCTTAGGGCTAGGGTTAGGGTTGGGGCTAAAGTTAGGGCTAGGGTTGGGGCTAAAGTTAGGGTTAGAGCTGGGATTAGGGTTAGGGTTTGGATTAGGGTTGGTATTAGGTTTAGGGTTGGCATTAGGGTTACGCTTGGGATTAGGGTTAGGTTTGAGATTAGGGTTAAGGTTAGGGTTGTGATTAGGGGTGTATTGGGATTACGGTTAGGTTTGAGGTTAGGGTTGAGATTAGGATTAGGGGTGTGTTGGATTTAGGGTTTTGATTAGGGTTATGGTTAGGGTTGACATTAGGGTTGCTTTGGGGTAAGGGTTGTGATTATGGTTAGGGTTAGTGATTAGGATTATGGATCAGGTTGGGATTAGGGTTAGGGGTGTGTTGAGGTTAGGGTTGGAGCTAGAATTGGGGGGTTTCCACTGTTTAGGTACATCAGGGGGTCTCCAAACACGACAGCCAATTTTGCGCTCAAAAAGTCAAATGGTGCTCCCTCCCTTCTGAGCTCTGCCGTGCGCCCAAACAGTGGGTTACCCCCACATATGGGGCATCAGCGTACTCGGGATAAATTGGACAACAACTTCTGGGGTCCAATTTCTCTTGTTACCCTTGTGAAAATAAAAACTTGGGGGCTACAAAATCTTTTTTGTGAAAAAAAAATATTTTTTATTTTCACGACACTGCATTCTAAACTTCTGTGAAGCACTTGGGCATTCAAAGTTCTCACCACACATCTATATAAGTTCCTTGGGGGGTCTAGTTTCCAAAATGGGGTCACTTGTGGGGGGTTACTACAGTTTAGGTATATCAGGGGCTCTGCAATCGCAACATAATGCCCACAGACCATTCTATCAAAGTCTGCATTCCAAAAAGGCGCTCCTTCCCTTCCGAGCTCTGCCGTGTGCCCAAACAGTGGTTTACCCCCACATATGGCGCATCAGCGTACTCGGGATAAATTGGACAACAACTATTGCAGTCCAATTTCTCCTGTTACCCTTGTGAAAATAAAAACTTGGGGGCTACAATATCTTTTTTGTGGAAAAAAAAATATTTTTTATTTTCACGACTCTGCATTCTAAACTTCTGTGAAGCACTTGGGCATTCAAAGTTCTCACCACACATCTAGATAAGTTCCTTGGGGGGTCTAGTTTCCAAAATGGGGTCACTTGTGGGGGGTTACTACAGTTTAGGTACATCAGGGGCTCTGCAATCGCAACATAATGCCCACAGACCATTCTATCAAAGTCTGCATTCCAAAAAGGCGCTCCTTCCCTTCCGAGCTCTGCCGTGCGCCTAAACAGTGGTTTACCCCCACATATGGCGCATCAGCGTACTCGGGATAAATTGGAAAACAACTATTGCAGTCCAATTTCTCCTGTTACCCTTGTGAAAATAAAAACTTTGGGGCTACAATATCTTTTTTGTGGAAAAAAAAAATATTTTTTATTTTCACGACTCTGCATTCTAAACTTCTGTGAAGCACTTGGGCATTCAAAGTTCTCACCACACATCTAGATAAGTTCCTTGGGGGGTTTAGTTTCCAAAATGGGGTCACTTGTGGAGGGTTTCTACTGGTTAGGTACATCAGGGGCTCTGCAAACGCAACATAATACCCGCAGACCATTCTATCAAAGTCTGCATTCCAAAACGGCGCTCCTTCCTTCCGAGCTCTGCCGTGCACCCAAACAGTGGTTTACCCCCACATATGGGGTACCAGCATACTCAGGACAAATTGGACAACAACTTTTGGGGTCCAATTTCTCTTGTTACCCTTGTGAAAATAAAAACTTGGGGGCTAAAAAATCTTTTTTGTGGAAAAAAAAATATTTTTTATTTTCACTTCTCTGCATTATAAACTTCTGTGAAGCACTTGGGCATTCAAGGTTCTCACCACACATCTAGATAAGTTCCATGGGGGGTCTAGTTTCCAAAACCCTTGTGAAAATAAAAATTTGTGGGCAAAAAGATCATTTTTGTAGAAAAAATGCAATTTTTTTTTTTCACGGCTCTACGTTATAAACTTCTGTGAAGCACATGGGGGTTCAAAGTGCTCGCCACACATCTAGATAAGTTCCTGAAGGGGTCTAGTTTCCAAAATGTTGTCACTTGTGGGGGGTTTCCACTGTTTAGGCACATCAGGGGCTCTCCAAACGCGACATGGCGTCCAATCTCAATTCCAGCCAATTATACATTGAAAAAGTAAAACGGCGCTCCTTCACTTCCAAGCTCTGCGGTGCGCCCAAACAGTGGTTTACTCTCACATATGGGGTATCGACGTATTCAGGAGAAATCGCACAACAACTTTTGTGGTCTAATTTCTCCTGTTACCCTTGTGAAAATAAGAATTTGTGGGCGAAAAGATCATTTTTGTGTAAACAAAAGCGATTTTTTTTTTTCACGGCTCTACGTTATAAACTTCTGTGAAGCACATGGGGGTTCAAAGTGCTCGCCACACATCTAGATAAGTTCCTTAAGGGGTCTAGTTTCCAAAATGGTGTCACTTGTGGGGAGTTTCCACTGTTTAGGCACATCAGGGGCTCTCTAAACGTGACATGGCGTCCGATCTCAATTCCAGCCAATTCTGCATTGAAAAAGTCAAACGGCGCTGCTTCACTTCTAAGTTCTGCGGTGCGCCCTAACAGTGGTTTACCCCCACATATGGGGTATTGGCGTATTCAGGAGAAATTGCATAACAAAATTTATGGTTACATTTCTGTTTTTACACTTGTGAAAATAAAAAAAATGGTTCTGAATTAAGATGTTTGCAAAAAAAAGTTAAATGTTCATTTTTTCCTTCCACATTGTTTCAGTTACTGTGAAGCACGTAAAGGGTTAATAAACTTCTTTAATGTGGTTTTGAGAACCTTGAGGGGTGTAGTTTTTAGAATGGTGTCACACTTCATTATTTTCTATCATATAGACCCCTCAAAATGACTTCAAATGTGATGTGGTCCCTAAAAAAAAATGGTGTTGTAAAAATGAGAAATTGCTGGTCAACTTGTAACCATTATAACTCCCTAACAAAAAAAAATTTTTCTTTCCAAAATTGTGCTGATGTAAAGTAGACATGTGGGAAATGTTATTTATTAACTATTTTTCGTGACATATCTCTCTGATTTAAGGGCATAAAAATACAAAGTTTGAAAATTGCAAAATTTTAAAAATTTTCGCCATATTTCCGTTTTTTTCATAAATAATCGCAAGTAATATCGAAGAAATGTTACCACTAACATGAAGTACAATATGTCACGAAAAAACAATCTCAGAATCAGCGGGATCCGTTGAAGCATTCCAGAGTTATAACCTCATAAAGTGACAGTGGTCAGAATTGCAAAAATTGGCCTGGTCATTAAGTACCAAATTGGCTCTGTCACTAAGGGGTTAATAGCCCTCTGTATCTGTACTGTTACATACTTAGGCTGATAACCGGTTCATGCAGCTTTACATGAACCCCCAAGCCTTACACTATGGCTGGTCTGAACAACTAAGGCAATTGTTACCATCCACCTCTCGGGTCTCCCCTTTTTTCTCATAGATTTTAAGCTTGCGAGCAGGGCCCTCATTCCTCTTGGTATCTGTTTTGATCTGTGTTTATTGTTATGCTGTAATGTCTATTGTTTGTACAAATCCCCTCTATAATGTAAAGTGCTGTGGAACATGTTGGCGCTATATAAATAAACATTTATTATTATTATTATTCATTATATTATCAGGGGTGGCTTTATTACTAGGATGTACGGCCAAGATCGAATCATGATGTTCACAAAGGACTCTTGGACAAAGATTAACAGGAACAAACAGTTTACCTAGTGGACAGGAAGCAGGGGTATACCTCTGAACGTCAACAATCTCTCTTTCCAGATCGGAGCATATAGACGCTATAACCACTCCTTTTTGTAGAATAGGTACCGGTTCATAATTATTTCCTTCTCCTGGAAAACAATGAGATAAGGCATCTACCTTGTTGTTCCCCGGCCTATATGTGACAAAAAATTAAACCTGGTAAAGAACAATGCCCATCTTGCCTCTCGAGGAGTTAGATGTTTCATCGATCCCAAATATACCAGATTCTTATGGTCCGTGATCACTATAACTGGATAAACTGCTCCCTCCAAAAAATGCCGTCATTCTTCAAAAGTACACTTGATTGCCAAGAGTTCCCTGTTACCGATCTAATAATTTTTCTCTGCCAACGACAGTTTTTTGAGAAATAAGCACATGGACGCCATTTACCAGGAGACACACCCTGCGACAACACAGTCCCCACTCCCATGTCAGATGCATACTCAATGATAAAAGGCCTCTGAGAGACGTCTGGATGTATAGGGATCGGCCTCTTCAAAGTATCGAATGCCTTCCTGCCGGGACTCGACCACTTGAAAAAGTCCATCCCCTTCCTAGTCATATCCGTAACAGGTTCGGCTACTTCCGAAAAGGTTTTGATGAACTTACAGTAGTAGTTGGCAAAACCTAAAAATCTTTGTAACCCCTTCAAATCCTCAGGACGATCCCAATCGAATCCCACCCAGTTATCCACCCTAGCAAGCTGGGTACCCAAGTAGTTCCCTTGACAATACTCACTCCACTTTACCAATTCTTGAGTCTGCCAATCTATTACAGGATTGTGCAGAGCGAGCCAAGGAAGTCCAAGAACCACAGGTGAGGTCAGACCCTCTAGCACATGGCCCCTACCTGAAGATGTAAACCTCGGACGACTTGAGTAAAATACCTATCTCAATGGGTTGGAGTTGATGGCAATTATGGGTGTGGGTCTGGACATTGTATGTGGATTGAGGCCTCGTACCTAGAAGAACCTAGCATAGATCAAGTTAAACCCCACCCCACTGTCTAGAAACATACACATCTACCTTAACCCCTTTCTGGCATTGGACGTACTATTCCATCCATTTGACCTGAGACTTAATACTCATGGACGGAATAGTATGTCATTACCGATCGGCTGTGCACGGGGGGGTATGCGGCCGATCGCGGCCGGGTGTCGGCTTTTGACACAGCTGACACCCGGCACTAAGTGCCAGGAGTGGTCACGGACCGCTCCCGGCACTTTAACCCCCGAGACACTGCGATCAAACATGATTGCAGCGTTCCAGAGCCTGCACAAGGGCTGACAGCCCCTATGCTTTTGGAGCGGAGACCCCATGGCACGCCGCGGGGTCCCGATCGCTACCATGGAGACCCGGATGTCATCATGACGACATCCAGGTCTCCAGAGCTGAGAGACTGCCTGTCATGCGCAGTGCATGTCAGGAAGTCTCTCAGATCAGTGTAAAGAAACTACAGCGCTGACAGCTTCTATAACATGCAGATCTGCATGCTATAGAACCAATCAGCATGCAAAAAATGATTGTCCCATAGTGGGACACAGTGGAAAAGTTAGAATTAATTAAAAAGGTTTTTTTTTAAATAATTGTAAAAATATTTACAAAAATAATAAAAAATAATAAAAAAATAAATACGTATGTATTCAATCAGTAAATAGATATTTGAGTGAAAAAAAATCTAAAGAATAAAAGTACACATATTTGGTATCCCTGCGTCTGTAACGACGCGCCCTATAAGACTGTACCACTAAGTAACCCCTATAGTAAACACCATTAAAAAAACAATGCTTTATCATCATACCGCCGAAAAAAAAAGTGGAATAACACGCGATCAAACAGAAAGATATAAATAAATGTGGTACTGCTGAAAACATCATCTTATCCCGCAAAAAAAAAGCCGCCACACAGCTCATCAGTGGAAAAATACAAAAGTTATAGCTCTCAAAATAAAGCAAATGCAAAACATAAAACAATTATATAAATGAGGTATTGATGTATTCGTACTGACCCAAAGAATAAAGCTGCCTTACCAATTTTACCACACGCGGAATGGTATAAACAACCCCTCCCCCCAAAAGAAATTCATGAATTGCTGGTTTTTGTTCATTCTGCCTCCCGCAAAAAAAAACAAGACCTGACATGATTCTGTGGGCCAAAATATGGAAAAATTATAGCTCTCAAAATATGGTGATGCAAAAACTAGTTTTTCCAATAAAAAGCATATTTTAGTGTGTGACAGCAGCCAAACTTAAAAACCCGCTATAATGCCTCTCACGCGTCCTGATATTTCTGTTACCGGAGATGTCAGTGTCCGTGTGTGTAGTACTTTCAGCACACATGTAGCATGCGTGTGCCGCATCAGTACCACAAGGACGGGTGCCAGGGAAGAAGCGTTACAGTAAGCGCTGTTCCCCGGCGAGAATCATTCTCCTCTGCTTATGCCGATCGCTGGCAGAGCAGGGGAGAATGATGAGAGCCATGTTCAGCACCCGGCGTCGGGGAACAACACTTACTGTAACGCTTCTTCCCCAGCGCCGATGCGTGTCACATGGATGACATCCATGTGTGCTATGCGTATGCACAGGTGCTGGATGTTTTGTGGCCCATGCTGACGTTAAAAAACAGACATGTCAACATGTTTTGCCCACGGACACAGGGTCCATGGAAACACACTGACATGTGCACAGACCCATTCACTTGAATAGGCAAATAGCGCTCCATTCCTCCCAAGTCTCTCCGCATGGCTGCCCAATGGTATAAAATTCTGTGACACGCCCATGGTGTCAATATGACACCTCTCTCAATGAAATCATTGAGAGGTGTAATTCCTACAATGGGGTCTCTTATGGGGGGTTCTGCTGTCTTGGCACCTCATGGGCTATCCCAGTTGGTCATGGCACCTGCAAATCATAACAGTAAAATCAGGTGCTCTTTGACTTCTGAGCTCTGCTGTTATGACCTGGTGGTTAGGAGCACCCGGAATGACCTGATGGTTAAACTCACAGGACAAGCTCTGGGAAGTGGGAACTTTGCTGACCGCAATCCCTAATCCTATCACACACACTAGAAATAGCCGTGGAGCGTACCTAACAGGCCTAGACGCCTCAGCACAGCCTTAAGAACTAGCTAGCCCTAGAGATAGAAAATAAAGCCTACCTTGCCTCAGAGAAATTTCCCCAAAAAAAGGCAGCCCCCCACAAATATTAACTGTGAGTTAAGATGAAAGTCACAAACACAGAAATGAAACAGGTTTAGCAAAGGGAGGCCAGACTAACTAAATAGACAGAGGATAGGAAAGGTATCTTTGCGGTCAGCACAAAACTACAAAAGACCACGCAGTGTGCAAAAAGACCCCCGCACCGACTCACGGTGCGGAGGCGCCACCCTGCATCCCAGAGCTTCCAGCTAGCAAGACAAAATCATGAAAGCAAGCTGGACTAGAAAACCATGAGCAGAAAATAACAAACGGGGACTTAGCTTCTTGCAGGAAGAGACTGGTCTCCAGAAGATCCAAGAGCGAACAGAACCAGCACAGGAACATTGACAGCTGGCATGGAGTAACGATCTGAGTGGAGTTAAATAGACCAGCCAACCAAAGGATAAACCACGTCACCTGTGTAAGGAACCTCAGAAGCAGCAGCTTTACTCACAGCCACCAGAGGGAGTCCATGGACAGAACTCGCCGAAGTACCATTCACGACCACAGGAGGGAGTTCGACAACAGAATTCACAACAGTACCCCCCCCTTGCGGAGGGGTCACCGAACCCTCACCAGAGCCCCCAGGCCGATCAGGATGAGCCAAATGAAAGGCACGAACTAGATCAGCAGCATGAACATCAGAGGCAAAAACCCAGGAATTATCTTCCTGACCATAACCCTTCCACTTGACCAGGTACTGGAGTTTCCGTCTCGAAACATGAGAATCCAAAATCTTCTCCACCACATACTCCAACTCCCCCTCGACCAACACCGGGGCAGGAGGATCAACGGAGGGAACCATAGGCGCCACGTATCTCCACAACAACGACCTATGGAACACATTATGGATGGCAAAAGAAGCTGGAAGGTCCAAACGAAATGACACAGGATTAAGAACCTCAGAAATCTTATATGGCCCAATGAAACGAGGCTTAAACTTAGGAGAGGAAATCTTCATAGGAACATGATGAGATGACAACCAAACCAAATCCCCAACACGAAGTCGGGGACCAACACAGCGCCGGCGGTTAGCGAAACGTTGAGCCTTCTCCTGGGACAATGTCAAATTGTCCACCACATGAGTCCAAATCTGCTGCAACCTGTCCACCACCGTATCCACACCAGGACAGTCCGAAGGCTCAACCTGCCCTGAAGAGAAACGAGGATGGAAACCAGAATTACAGAAAAAAGGAGAAACTAAAGTAGCCGAGCTGGCCCGATTATTAAGGGCGAACTCAGCCAAAGGCAAGAAGGACACCCAATCATCCTGATCAGCAGAAACAAAGCATCTCAGATATGTTTCCAAAGTCTGATTAGTTCGTTCGGTTTGGCCATTAGTCTGAGGATGGAAAGCCGAAGAAAAAGACAAATCAATGCCCATCTTAGCACAAAAGGACCTCCAAAACCTCGAAACAAACTGGGAACCTCTGTCCGAGACGATGTTCTCTGGAATGCCATGCAAACGAACCACATGCTGGAAAAACAATTGCACCAAATCAGAGGAGGAAGGCAATTTAGACAAGGGTACCAAATGGACCATCTTAGAGAAGCGATCACAAACCACCCAAATGACCGACATCCTTTGAGAAACAGGGAGATCAGAAATAAAATCCATGGAAATATGCGTCCAGGGCCTCTTTGGGACTGGCAAGGGCAAAAACAACCCACTGGCACGAGAACAGCAGGGCTTAGCCCGAGCACAAGTCCCACAGGACTGCACAAAAGAACGCACATCCCGTGACAAAGAAGGCCACCAAAAGAATCTAGCCACCAGATCTCTGGTACCAAAGATTCCAGGATGACCAGCCAACACCGAACAATGAACCTCAGAGATAACTCTACTAGTCCATCTATCAGGGACAAACAGTCTCTCCACTGGACAATGGTCAGGTCTATCAGCCTGAAACTTCTGCAGCACGCGCCGCAAATCAGGGGAGATGGCAGACAAAATTACCCCCTCTTTAAGAATACCCGCCGGCTCCGGAACACCCGGAGAGTCAGACACAAAACTCCTTGACAGGGCATCAGCCTTCACATTCTTAGATCCCGGAAGGTATGAAACTACAAAATCAAAACGGGAGAAAAAGAGCGACCATCGAGCCTGTCTAGGATTCAACCGTTTGGCAGACTCGAGATAAGTCAAATTCTTGTGATCCGTCAAGACCACCACGCGTTGTTTAGCTCCTTCAAGCCAATGTCGCCACTCCTCGAATGCCCACTTCATGGCAAACAACTCTCGATTGCCAACATCATAATTGCGCTCAGCAGGCGAGAATTTTCTAGAAAAGAAGGCACATGGTTTCATCACCGAGCCATCAGAACTTCTTTGCGACAAAACAGCCCCTGCTCCAATTTCAGAAGCATCAACCTCGACCTGAAACGGGAGCGAAACATCTGGCTGGCACAACACAGGGGCAGAAGAAAAACGACGCTTCAACTCCTGAAAACCCTCTACAGCCGCAGAGGACCAATTGACCACATCAGCACCTTTCTTGGTCAAATCAGTCAACGGTTTAGCAATACTAGAAAAATTAGCGATAAAGCGACGGTAAAAATTAGCAAAGCCCAGGAACTTCTGCAGGCTCTTCACAGATGTCGGCTGAGTCCAATCATAAATGGCCTGAACTTTAACAGGGTCCATCTCGATAGTAGACGGGGAAAAAATGAAACCCAAAAATGAAACCTTCTGAACTCCAAAGAGACAATTTGACCCCTTCACAAACAAGGAATTCGCACGAAGGGCCTGGAACACCATTCTGACCTGCTTCACATGAGACTCCCAATCATCCGAAAAGACCAAAATGTCATCCAAATATACAATCATGAATCTATCCAGGTACTCTCGAAAGATGTCATGCATAAAGGACTGAAACACAGATGGAGCATTAGAAAGCCCGAATGGCATAACCAGGTACTCAAAATGGCCCTCGGGCGTATTAAATGCTGTTTTCCATTCATCGCCCTGTTTAATTCGCACAAGATTATACGCCCCTCGAAGATCTATCTTGGTGAACCAACTAGCCCCCTTAATCCGAGCAAACAAATCAGACAGCAGCGGCAAAGGATACTGAAATTTGACTGTGATCTTATTAAGAAGGCGGTAATCAATACAAGGTCTCAAAGAGCCATCCTTCTTGGCCACAAAAAAGAACCCTGCTCCCAATGGTGACGACGACGGGCGAATATGACCCTTCTCCAAGGACTCCTTTATATAACTCTGCATAGCGGCGTGTTCTGGCACCGATAAATTGAACAGTCGACCCTTAGGAAACTTACTACCAGGAATCAAATCAATAGCACAATCACAATCCCTATGAGGAGGTAGGGCACCGGATTTGGGCTCATCAAAAACATCCCGGTAATCCGACAAAAACTCAGGGACTTCAGAAGGAGTGGAAGACGAAATTGACAGCAATGGAACATCACCATGTACCCCTTGACAACCCCAGCTGGACACAGACATTGATTTCCAATCCAATACTGGGTTGTGGACCTGTAGCCATGGTAACCCCAAAACGACCACATCATGCAGATTATGCAACACCAAAAAGCGAATATCCTCCTGATGTGCAGGAGCCATGCGCATGGTCAAATGAGTCCAGTACTGAGGCTTATTCTTGGCCAAAGGCATAGCATCAATTCCTCTCAATGGAATAGGATACTGCAAGGGCTCCAAGAGAAAACCACAGTGCCTGGCAAACTCCAAGTCCATCAAGTTCAGGGCAGCGCCTGAATCCACAAATGCCATAACAGAATAGGATGACAGAGAGCAAATCAGAGTAACGGACAAAAGAAATTTAGACTGTACAGTACCAATGGTGGCAGACCTAGCGAACCGCTTAGTGCGCTTAGGACAATCGGAGATAGCATGAGTGGATTCACCACAGTAAAAACACAGCCCATTCCGACGTCTGTGTTCTTGCCGTTCAGCTCTGGTCAAAGTCCTATCACACTGCATAGGCTCAGGCCTATGCTCAGAGAATACCGCCAGATGGTGCACAGCTTTGCGCTCACGCAAGCGTCGATCAATCTGAATGGCCAAGGACATAGACTCATTCAGACCAGCAGGCGTGGGAAATCCCACCATGACATCCTTAAGGGCTTCAGAAAGACCCTTTATGAAAATTGCCGCCAGGGCACACTCATTCCACTGAGTAAGCACAGACCACTTTCTAAACTTCTGACAGTACACCTCCGCTTCATCCTGACCCTGACACAAAGCCAGCAAGATTTTCTCTGCGCCAGAAAAAACGCATCAACATCACGCAATGCAGGATCTCCTGGCGCAAGGGAAAATGCCCAGTCTTGAGGGTCACCACGCAACAAAGAAATAATGATTTTTACTTGTTGAACGGGGTCACCAGAGGAGCGGGGTTTCAAAGCTAGAAACAGTTTACAATTATTTTTGAAATTCAGAAACTTAGATCTATCCCCAGAAAATAAATCAGGAATAGGAATTCTAGGCTCTAACATAGGATTCTGAACCACAAAATCTTGAATGTTTTGTACCCTTGCAGTGAGATGATCCACACAAGAGGACAGACCTTGAATGTCCATCTCTACACCTGTGTCCTGAACCACCAAAAGGTCTAGGGGAAAAGAAAGACAAAACACAGTGCAAAGAAAAAAAAAATGGTCTCAGAGCTTCTCTTATCCCTCTATTGAGATGCATTAACACTTTGGGCCAGCTGTACTGTTATGACCTGGTGGTTAGGAGCACCCGGAATGACCTGATGGTTAAACTCACAGGACAAGCTCTGGGAAGTGGGAACTTTGCTGACCGCAATCCCTAATCCTATCACACACACTAGAAATAGCCGTGGAGCGTACCTAACAGGCCTAGACGCCTCGGCACAGCCTAAGAACTAGCTAGCCGTAGAGATAGAAAATAAAGCCTACCTTGCCTCAGAGAAATTTCCCCAAAGGAAAAGGCAGCCCCCCACAAATATTAACTGTGAGTTAAGATGAAAGTCACAAACACAGAAATGAAACAGGTTTAGCAAAGGGAGGCCAGACTAACTAAATAGACAGAGGATAGGAAAGGTATCTTTGCGGTCAGCACAAAACTACAAAAGACCACGCAGAGTGTGCAAAAAGACCCCCGCACCGACTCACGGTGCGGAGGCGCCACCCTGCATCCCAGAGCTTCCAGCTAGCAAGACAAAATCATGAAAGCAAGCTGGACTAGAAAACCATGAGCAGAAAATAACAAACGGGGACTTAGCTTCTTGCAGGAAGAGACTGGTCTCCTGAAGATCCAAGAGCGAACAGAACAAGCACAGGAACATTGACAGCTGGCATGGAGTAACGATCTGAGTGGAGTTAAATAGAGCAGCCAACCAAAGGATAAACCACGTCACCTGTGTAAGGAACCTCAGAAGCAGCAGCTTTACTCACAGCCACCAGAGGGAGTCCATGGACAGAACTCGCCGAAGTACCATTCACGACCACAGGAGGGAGTTCGACAACAGAATTCACAACACTCTGCCATGTGCCCAAACAGTGGTTTTCCCCCCACATATGGGGTATAAGCGTACTCAGGACAAATTGCACAATAACTCTTGCGGTCCAATTTCTTCTGTTACACTTGGGAAATTAAAAAATTGGGGAGAAAAAGATAATTTTTGTGGAAATAAATATGATTTTTTATTTTTATAGCTCTACGTTATAAACTTTTGTGAAGCACTTGGGGGTTCAAAGTGCTCACCATACATCTACAGTTAAGTCCATATATATTTGGACAGAGACAACATTTTTCTAATTTTGGTTATAGACATTACCACAATGAACTTTAAACAAAGCAATTGAGATGCAGTTGAAGTTCAGACTTTCAGCTTTCATTTCATTAAAATTCATTGTGGTAATGTATATAACCAAAATTAGAAAAATATTGTCTCTGTCCAAATATATATGGACTTAACTGTAGTTAAGTCCCTTGGGGGGGTTTAGTTTCCAAAATGAGGTCAGTGTGGGGGGTTTCCACTGTTTAGGCACATCAGGGGCTCTCCAAACACGACAGGACGCCCGCAGACCATTCCATCAAAGCCTGCATTCCAAAACGTCACTAATTCCCTTCCGAGCCCCGACGTGTGCCCATACAGTAGTTTTCTCCCACATATTGGGTATCACTATACTCAGGACAAATTGGACAACAACTTTTGCAGTCCAATTTCTACTGTTACCCTTGGGAAAATAAAAAATTGGGGACTAAAGATCATGTTTGTGGAAAAAATATGATTTTTTTATTTTCACGGCTCTGCGTTATAAACTTTAGTGAAACACCTGGGGGTTCAAAGTTCTCACCACACATCTAGATAAGTTCCTTGGGGGATCTAGTTTCCAAAATGGGGTAACTTGTGGGGAGTTTCCACTGTTTAGGCACATCAGGTGCTCTCCAAACGCAACATGGCATCCAATCTCAATTCCAGCTAATTTTACGTTGAAAAAGTCAAACGGCGCTCCTTCTCTTCTGAGCTCTGCCATGTGCCCAAACAGTGGTTTACCCCCACATATGGGGTATCAGCGTACTCAGGGCAAATTGCAAAATAACTCTTGGGGTGCAATTTCTTCTGCTACCCTTGGGAAAATAAAAAATTGGGGGCGAAAAGATCACTTTTGTGGAAAAATGTTTTTTTTTTTTTTTTTTGTCGGCTCTACGTTATAAACTTCTGTGAAGCACTTGGGGGTTCAAAGTGCTCACCACACATCTAGATGAATTCCTTAGCGGGTCTAGTTTCCAAAATGGTGTCACTTGTGGGGGATTTCCAATGTTTAGCCGCTTCAGGGGCTCTACGAATGCGACATGGCGGCGATCTTAATTCCAGCCAATTTTGGGTTGAAAAAGTCAAACTGCACTCCTTCCCTTCCGAGCTCTGCCATGCGCCCAAACAGAGGTTTACCCCCACATATGGGGTATCCGCGTACTCAGGACAAATTGCACAACAACTTTTGGGGTCCAATTTCTCCTGTTACCCTTGGTAAAATAAAAAAATTGGATCTGAAGTAAATTTCTTGTGAAAAAAAGTGAAATATTCATTCTTTTTAAACATTCCAAACATTCCTGTGAAGCACCAGAAGGGTTAATAAACTTCTTGAATGTGGTTTGAGCACTTTGAGGGGTGTAGTTTTTAGAATATTGTCACTTTTGGGTATTTTCTATCATATAGACCCCCAAAGCGACTTCAAATGTGATGTGGTCCCTAAAAAAAAAAATGGTGTTGTAAAAATGAGAAATCGCTGGTCAACTTTTAACCCTTATAACTTCCGAACAAAAAAAAAAATTTGGTTCCAAAATTGTGATGTAAAGTACACATGTGGTAATTGTTACTTATTAAGTATTTGTTTGTGTGACAAATCTCTGTGATTTAACGGCATGAAAATTCAAAGTTGGAAGATTGCAAAATTTTCAAAATTTTGCCAAATTTCCATTTTTTCCCAAATAAACGCAAGTAATATCAAATAAATGTTACCACTATCATAAAGTACAATATGTCATGAGAAAACAGTGTCAGAATCACCGGGATCCATAGAAGCGTTCCAGAGTTATTACCTCATAAAGAGACAGTGGCCAGAATTGTAAAAATTGGCCCAGTCATTAACGTGCAAACCACCCTTGGGAGTAAAGGGGTTAATTACACCCAGGTGAATTTCTGCTGGCAGAAAAAATTGCGTCCTACCCACAGAAGTGAGGAATACACCCAGGTGGCTAACATCCCTGCAACCTGGGCCCCTTAGATTTCCTGGTGACTGTTTACTGCAGGGTCAGGAAAGTCACATGCCCACGAAATAATCCTTTTTACCACAGTAAAAAAAACGCTCCCCCTTTACACCAGTTTTCCAGAGTGAGTTACCACACCCACCTGCATACTTTCCTTAGATGAATGAGTCCCGATCTCCCTGGTGCCCCGGACCTCCCGCACCTTGGGCTGTCTCCCTACGTCTCTGGCAAAGACGGCCATCAACCTGGATCGCCAGAGACAAGGTCGCCTCAAGGGAGACTGGAGTGTCATACAGGGCTAAAGCATCCTTCACCCTACTGTAAGCCCCTCACAGAACAGGCTACGGAGTGCGGGATCATTCCACTTAGTGTCCGTGGCCCACCTTCGAAACTCAAAGCAATACTCCTCCGCCGGCTGGTCTCTTTGCTGAAGTTCGCGCAGTGTGGACTCTGCCAAGGAGACGCGGTCAGGGTGAGTTTTTAATTTTTAAATATATATATGGATCTGTGATATTACCTTATCCGCTGAATGCAAATTGGTTTCTCATATATTCATTTTTTTATATTATTAATTATTTACCCTTTGCAATTTTTACCTTGTTACATGCACATCAATTATATGTTGTTTTTGTCAATATAATTATAAATAAAGTGATATTATTTTTTTAAATTTCCTGCCTTGGTGATCTCTGACCTTTTAACCAGTCTGGTGCATGGATTAGTTCACATATTACAGAGGAATGCACCGGGGAGTGGAGTACGAGGGAATAACCAAAGTAAGGACAGTATGGACAGTGGTTAGCACTGCAGACTTTCAGCGCTGGAGTCCTGGGTTCAAATCCCATCAAGGACAACATTTGCAATGAGTTTGTATGTTCTCCCCGTGTTTGTATGGGTTTCCTCTGGGTTCTCCGGTTTCCTCCCACATTCCAAGGACATACTGATAGGGAATTTAGATTGTGAGCCCCACCAGGGACAGCGATGATAATGTGTGCAAACTGTAAAGCGCTGTGGAATATATTAGCGCTATATAAAAATAAAGATTATTATTAGAGGGAAGGGAATTATCACATTTACAAACCACGCAACAGTCACAGATAACTCATCCAAAACTCCTCATATAAACTCCTCTCCACCAAGCCATGCAGCAAAAGCTAGCTTTGACATGAGTTTGAATTAGGACACAGATTATAAAGGGGATGTGAATAGCTAACCGAGCTCATACTCCCAAAGTTTCCAACATGGCCAATTAACCCATTTTCTGCCAAAAGAAATAAACACCACTTAAAACAAAGGAGAAATGCTTCTTTTCAGGGCAGGATTAGGAGCAATCAGATGCTATGGTCTTCGGGCTCCTCTCTGTTGCGGTAACTCTGTGACAGGAACAGAGGAAAAGTATCATAGAAGCATGTCACCACTTCTTTATCACCCACCTAGCCAAATCAGATCTCATGCTTCGCACTGACGAGGGCCAACTGCCCGAAACACCGTGTCTGCGAATTGAGATATTGATTTGGGTTGATTGTGACTTGTAGGATCGCTACTTCCAACAGGTGGCGCTATAGAGTTTAAGTCCTCTTTTTTTTCAGAAGAGGCAATTTGCATATTATATTTCCCAGAGGAGCATTGCATGGCGAATAAGCCTCCTTACCTTGACAAGCCAGAGATGGTATGTCACTCTCCATAAGGAGAAACGTTGCCCCTTAGACCCCAGTCCAGAGCCTCTCACCTAGCCAAATCAGTTCTCATGCTTCGCACTGACGAGGGCCAACAGCCCGAAACACCGTGTCTGCGAATTGAGATATTGATTTGGCTTTTATCCTAAGTCATATTGCACGACTCGTTAAAGGGTTGATTGTGACTTGTAGGATCGCTACTTCCAACAGGTGGCGCTATAGAGTTTAAGTCCTCTTTTTTTCAGAAGAGGCAATTTGCATATTATCACCCACTCCTGATTTTGGCGTACAGACACAGAGGTAAAATACTGACCAAATATTGAAAGTGTGAACAAGCTTGAAGCTGGTTTGCTGATGAAAGCAGGAAAAATGATCATCAGAACTGGACCATGGAAAAAGGAAGTTGGGTGTGGTGAATCTTTTTCTTTTCAAACAATGTGGACAATACATACGTGTAACCAGGGCATTACTGCCCTTACTGCTGTATGGGGCCCGGTGAGCAGAAGGAAAGGGGGGGCCCAGACCTAATCCGGACCCCCTCTTGTGCTTTTGCTCACAGGGCCTCCGGGTATAATAATTTAGTTTGCGCCAGCACAGGGAGGCTTCCTGGAGCTCCCTGGAACAGCCGTGCAACTCCAAGGGAGTCCCCCCCACCCCTTATATAATGAACTTATGAAGGCACGCACGCAATATTATTGTATACGTGCTGGCATGTACGTGTGCCACTCGCGAGGATACCAGAAGTGGAGCTGCAGAGGATCACCAGAGAGGTAAGTTTGAATTTATATTTTTTTTTTAATTAAAAAATGAATTAAATTGGTGTGGGGGAGCACATGATGATGGATTGAGGGTGGGGGATGGGGAACAGCAAACAGTGATGGATTGAGGGTGGGGGATGGGGACAGCAAGTGAGGACTTGAAGGTGGGGGTGGGTAGAGCAAATAATGATGAATTGAGATTGGAGTACAGCAAATGATGGTGAATTGAGGGTAGGGAGAGTAAATAATGATGTATTGAGACTGGGGGAGACTAAATAATGATGAATCAAGGGTGAGGGCAACAAATGATGAATTGGGGGTGGGGAAAGTAAATGATGAACTCAGAATGGGGGTGAGCAAATTATGCATTATTGAGGATGGGAGAGACCAAATGAAGATGAAGTGTGGGTGGGAGGGAGAGAGGACATGACATAATGAATTGGGGCGGATGGGGGCATGTAAATATAATGAATCGGGAGATACAAAGTGGTGGTTGTTGTAGACGCAGGAGGGTGACTAGTAATGAATTGGGGAAAAGAGTACAGATTCTAAATAATTTATATATTTATTGGCTGGGGAAAGTGGCTGTTTATAGTTAGTGGGAGGCACGGTGGGAGTTATAATTTATATTTGGAATGGTGGGTTCCATAATAACTAATTATATATTAATGGTGGGTGCATGCCTGTATTCAACTGCGTAGTGTAGAAGATTCAAAAGGACCATACTCCAACCAGGATCAGAACCAGGACCGACACAGCAGGAAATATTTAAAATATATATGTTTATTTATTCAGTGACAAGATAAAAACCCTTAAAATATACAGACATTATGTTTCATTAATGTGCATATGTAAAAAAAATAAATAAAAAAAAACAAAAAAAAAACTATATAAATATATATATATATATATATATATATATATATATATATATATATATGTGTACAAAAATATAGAAAAATGTGCACGTATCAGGACTTCATATAGCAGGTCACTCCATCATAAAACTAAATAGTAAATAAATAATTAATGCCCCCAAGGACTCAATACTCATTATAAAGCCATATTGCACGTAAAAAAAAGTGCTCCAAAAATCGTATAAGCTAATAAGGTGTACATACAATGTGCCACTTAATCAACAAAAGATAATCCGGGTCCCAAGAGATCATAGAAAGTGCAAAATGTGCACAAAATAAGGTGCTATTTTAAAGTGCAATGCATGCGCGCTATCTAGAGTCACTTACTTATAAAGATAGGGGAGTTGTATTAGGACCGCCAATTGCCTGCGAGCGTGCACCCCGACACGCGTTTCGGAAGCGCTGTTCTATCGTTTTTATGGTTAAAAAATCTCTTTCATGGTACTGGGGGGTCGCTTCTGTGTTTTATTAGTAGTGTAGAAGATGTAGAAAAAGTGGGGAATGTGCTCTGGAAGCGGTGCTCTAGATAACTGTGTTATTTTATGCAGAGACGAGCGCTGGCTGGAAGAAGTGATTGCGGTCTGCACTGGGTGAAGAAAAGCAAAGATGAGGGACTTCAACTAGAGATGTCACTGGTGAGTGAGCGTGCTATTTGTTCACTTACACTATATACAGGTCTCCTGTGTATAATGTCACTGGTGATTCCTGTATTACTGTACACTGACACTATATACAGAGCTCCTGTGCATAATGCCTCCGGTGATCCCTGTATTACCTGTACACCAGGGGTGTCAAACTGCATTCCTCAAGGGCTGCAAACAGGTCATGTTTTCAGGATTTCCTTGTACTGCACAGGTGATAATTTAATCACCTACACACATAATGATTACAGCACCTTGTGCAAAGCTAAGGAGATCTTGAAAACACGCATGGTTTGCAGCCCTCGAGGAATGCAGTTTGACACCCCTGCTGTACACTATATACAGAGCTCCTGTGTATAATGCCACTGCTGATCACTGTACACTGAAACTATATACACAGTTCCTGTGTATAATGCCACTGCTGTTCACTGTATTACCTGTACACTGACATTATATACAGAGCTACTGTGTGTAATGTCATTGGAGCTCACTGTATAATCTGTACACTGACACTATATACACAGTTCCTGTGTATAATGTCACTGATGATCACTGTATTACCTGTACACTGACACAATATACACAGTTCCTGTGTATAATGCCACTGGTGATCCCTGTATTACTGTACACTATACACTATATACAGAGCTCCTGTGTAAAATGTCACTGGTGATCCCTGTATTACTGTACACTGACACTACATATACAGTTCTTGTGTATAATGCCAATGCTGTTCACTGTATTACCTGTACACTGACACTATATACAGAGCTACTGTGTGTAATGTCACTGGAGCTCACCATATAACCTGTACACTAAATACATACAGAGCTCCTGTGTATAACGGCACTTATGGTAATATTAGTATGATTTTTTTTAAATTACTGATCAGAATTATACTATTCGGTCACGATATGGTGGTAAAATGTGGTCCTGTCATTATGTGGCGGTATTTGTTGATTTTATGGGGTATTATTCGGTCACTATGTGGTGGTAATATGTCGTCTGGTCATGGTGTAGCAGTATTTGTCCCTTGTATATGGTATGTTTTGGTCACTATGTTGTGATAATATGTGGTCTGGTCATGTGTTGGTATTTGTTCCTTGTATGTGGTCTTATTCGGTTGCTATGTGGTGCTAATATGTGGTCTGGTCATGGTGTGGAGGTATTTATCCCTTGTATGTGGCATTATTTGGTAACTATGCGGTGGTAATAGGTAGTCCGGCCTTGGTGTGGCAGAATTTTTCCCTTGTACATGGTATTATTCAGTCACTATGTGGTGGTAATATATGGCCTGGTCACGGTTTGATGGCATTGGTCCCTTGTATGTGGTATTATTCGGTCAGTATCTGGTGTTAATATGTGGTCCGGCCATGGTGTGATATTTGTTCCATGGATGTGGTATTATTCAGTCACTCTGTGGTTTTAATATGTGTGTGTTAGGGCTAGCGGAATGCACCAAATAATAAGATAGATTAAGGTGCATTTGCAGCCCGGGGTCCACCGTGCAGAGATGGAACCTGCTGCCAAGTAATGACGGACTATATGGCGGTACAATGTGAATGCACACACGGGTTAACTTCACCCTGTGTGAAGGAAGCGAACTGTATTTGTCCCTTGTATGTGGTATTATTCGGTCACTATGAGATGATAGTATGTGGTCCCACCATGGTGTGACAGTATTTGTCCCTTGCATGTGGTATTATTTGGTCACTATGTGATGGTAATATGTGGTGTGGCAGTATTTGCTCTATGTATGTGGTATTATTCAGTCACTATGTGGTAGTAATAAGTGGTCTGGCCATGGCGTGATGGTATTTGTCCCTTGTATGTGGTTTTATTCAACACTATGTGATGTGAGTATGTGGTCTGGTCATGGTGTGGCAGTATTTGTTCCCTGTATGTGGTAGTATTCGGTCACTATGTGGTGGTAATATGCGGTCCAGCCATGGTGTGATTTGTCCCTTGTATGTGGTATTTTTGATCATTTTAAAAAATACACGTAAATCATTCCCTTAAAGGAAAATATACCTAAAAAGACTATTGGATATTAATAATAAATGTTTAATAGACTAGAGTAGGGCACTGCTAAAAGAGTCTACCTTGTGCCTCAAAAAATCTTTTGGCCAAAACAAAAGCTGATGGCTATGTATGTGATCTGGTGTTTCGATGGGCACTGATGTGTGATTGCTGACGACGTGGTACAGAAGTGGAGATTTTTAAGAGTGGGTAATAGCACTGTGGAAAGTTCGAGGGGTGAAGGCGGAGCTGAGGTGGAGCCTTGGCGAAGTTTCAAGGGGGCCTGAAAATGCTGCCAGTATGGGGCCCAGAAATTCCTGGTGGCAGCCCTGCGTGTAACCAAGGGCAGATCTAGAGTATGCGCAAGGGTCGTAGGGACCCCCGAGCTCTGGAGCCTAGAGGGGCCCAACTGGTCCCTTTGACCTGTATGAGAAGACTGATATTATTAAACCCCCTGGGGCCCTTGTGACGATTCTGTATTGGGGCCCACAAGCTTTATGTTAGACCCCTGTATTACTTGGCAGAGACGTCCCCAGGCTGCACTACGGAAAGGGAATAGAGCGGCCGTGCGTGATCTCAGGCAATGGCCCACCTCAAGCCTTGCGGCGCCATTTATACGGCTGTTACTTTGCCTTGGACCAACCATATATCATCGGGGCAGCCCAAGTCCAGCTATTGGCAATCACGCAGCGGACTCAGCAGTCACACCACGTCAGTGATTGGCTGCACAGGTCACATGACATCCCGCTAGCTGTGGATGCCGCGGCATCACTGAGCGCAGAGCAGTGCTTGTGCAGGAGGTGGCGGTACAGTGCTTGTATTTGTGAACCCCAGAATTAACCCTTCCTTCCTGCCCCAGGCGGCTGCCTACTTCGCCTTCAATTCTCAGTTATTTCTTTAATTATGTTAATTATAAAGAAAACCCATCATGACCTGGACACGACAGCAGCCGTTCTCTGGCCCTGACCCCTGTGCACACGTTCCATGGAGCGTCTGCGATTATCACCCATCTCCAGTGACGCGCTGCCATCATCCACACACTATGACTGGAGGTAACCCAGGAAGTACGAGAGCGCATGCGCGTTCGGATACGCTCGCAAGGATTGTCGTCGTGGACGAGCCCGTGATTACGTCAGCGCGCCGTTAGTAGCAGTGACGAGGAGACAGATCATCCGGACATGGCGTACGCTTATCTCTTCAAATACATTATCATCGGCGACACCGGTAAGAGGCGGCTCTGGCAGCGGCAGTGCTGTGTGAGGGCGCCGCGCTCAGGACGTGCGGGTACGGGCGCTGCTGTGTGCGGAGGCTGCGGTGCGGGCGGGGCCGCCGGTCCAACCATTTCCGCAGTGTTGGAGTCGTTGACGTGGTGGAAGCGAGAGGTGCCAGGGCCTGGTCCTGCGGGGGAGAGCGCTGTGTGCCCGGCCCGGACCCCGCAGGAAAGGACTGCGGCCCGCCCGCCTGATAACGAGGCTTGTGTGGGTGTACGGGGCGGAACTGCGGGTGATGTGTCCTGTACAGCCGGGTGTGAGGGGCGGAACTGCGGGTGATGTGTCCTGTACAGCCGGGTGTGAGGGGAGGAACTGCGGGTGATGTGTCCTGTACAGCCGGGTGTGAGGGGAGGAACTGCGGGTGATGTGTCCTGTACAGCCGGGTGTGAGGGGCGGAACTGCGGGTGATGTGTCCTGTACAGCCGGGTGTGAGGGGCAGAACTGCGGGTGATGTGTCCTGTACAGCCGGGTGTGAGGGGAGGAACTGCGGGTGATGTGTCCTGTACAGCTGGGTGTGAGGGGCGGAACTGCGGGTGATGTGTCCTGTACAGCCGGGTGTGAGGGGAGGAACTGCGGGTGATGTGTCCTGTACAGCTGGGTGTGAGGGGCGGAACTGCGGGTGATGTGTCCTGTACAGCCGGGTGTGAGGGGAGGAACTGCGGGTGATGTGTCCTGTACAGCCGGGTGTGAGGGGAGGAACTGCGGGTGATGTGTCCTGTACAGCCGGGTGTGAGGGGAGGAACTGCGGGTGATGTGTCCTGTACAGCCGGGTGTGAGGGGAGGAACTGCGGGTGATGTGTCCTGTACAGCCGGGTGTGAGGGGAGGAACTGCGGGTGATGTGTCCTGTACAGCCGGGTGTGAGGGGAGGAACTGCGGGTGATGTGTCCTGTACAGCCGGGTGTGAGGGGAGGAACTGCGGGTGATGTGTCCTGTACAGCCGGGTGTGAGGGGAGGAACTGCGGGTGATGTGTCCTGTACAGCCGGGTGTGAGGGGAGGAACTGCGGGTGATGTGTCCTGTACTGCCGGGTGTGAGGGGCGGAACTGCGGGTGATGTGTCCTGTACTGCCGGGTGTGAGGGGCGGAACTGCGGGTGATGTGTCCTGTACAGCCGGGTGTGAGGGGCGGAACTGCGGGTGATGTGTCCTGTACAGCCGGGTGTGAGGGGCGGAACTGCGGGTGATGTGTCCTGTACAGCCGGGTGTGAGGGGCGGAACTGCGGGTGATGTGTCCTGTACTGCCGGGTGTGAGGGGCGGAACTGCGGGTGATGTGTCCTGTACTGCCGGGTGTGAGGGGCGGAACTGCGGGTGATGTGTCCTGTACAGCCGGGTGTGAGGGGCGGAACTGCGGGTGATGTGTCCTGTACTGCCGGGTGTGAGGGGCGGAACTGCGGGTGATGTGTCCTGTACAGCCGGGTGTGAGGGGCGGAACTGCGGGTGATGTGTCCTGTACAGCCGGGTGTGAGGGGCGGAACTGCGGGTGATGTGTCCTGTACAGCCGGGTGTGAGGGGCGGAACTGCGGGTGATGTGGCCTGTACAGCCGGGTGAAGTGGGTTATGGGTTTATAGGGGGAGGGACTGATGCAGCCTGGTGTAAGAAGGGGTGATAGGTTTATAGGGGGTGGGTGTTAGTCAGGTGATGAGTCTATAGTGGGGGAGGATACAGCCGGGTGATGGGTGTATGGGGGGGTGATGGGTGTATGGGGGGGTGATGCAGCCGGGTGATGGGTGTATGGGGGGGGTGATGCAGCCGGGTGATGGGTGTATGGGAGGGTGATACAGCCGGGTGATGGGTCTATGGGGGGGGGGTGATACAGCCGGGTGATGGGTCTATGGGGGGGGTGATACAGCCGGGTGATGGGTCTATGGGGGGGGGGGGGTGATACAGCCGTGTGATGGGTCTATGGGGGGTGATACAGCCGGATGATGGGTTCATAGGGAACGGTGATCATATAGCTGGGTGATGGGTCTGTAGGGGGCTGATACATACGAGTGAAGAGGGTGATGGGTGTTCAAGGGGGTGATACAGCCCGGTGTAGGGGGTGATAGGTCTGTGGGAGGTCATACAGCCGGGTGTAGGGGATGATAGGTCTATAGGGGGTGATATAGCTGGGTGATGGGTTTATAGGGGGGATAATAGGTCTATAGAGGGGTGATACACCCGGATGTAGGAGGTGATGGGTTTATGGGGGGGATCATACAGCTGGGTGATGGATTTGTAGGGGGGGGGGGTCATACAGCCGGGTGTAGGGGATGTGTACAACTGGGCTTATGTTTTGTATGGGTGATATAGCTGGGCATATCTCATGTTGGTAGGGGGGAACTGTACAACCGGGCGTATGACATGTTTGTGCTGGGGGTCTGACCAGCTGGGTGTGTTTGGGGGCGTGGTCTGCACAGTTTGCCGTATGGTGTGTTGGAGGGGAGTTTGGACTGCTGGGTGTATGGCGTGTTGGATTGAGCCTAGGGGGTCCAACTGGTCCCTTTGACCTGTATGAGAAGACTAATACTATTAAACCACTTGGGGCCCTTTTGACGTTTCTGTATTGGGGCCCACGAGCTTTGTTAGACCCCTGTATTACTTGGTAGAGACATCCCCAGGCTGCACTACGGGGAGGGAATAGAGCGGCTGCGCATGATCCCAGGCAATGTCCCACCTGAAGCTTTGGGGCACCATTTGCACTTGGGAACGTATCCTCAATATCCGCTGCTGTTGGCTTCGTCTGCAATTGTCGACCAATGAGGTCCTAGATGTACTCACTCGGAGATAAGTGTGGAGACGCTGTAGGCCATGGTATCACATTTAGGCTGCTCACTGTATCATGGGCATCATGCGGCCTAGCGTAATTGAAACAGTTCTTCAGGGATAGTGCTCATACTCACCTGCGAGAAACTCAGATGAGTCTCACATGTTAATACCCGGCTGCAGCTACTGCTGCCGGCACTCAGGAGCGGAGCGTGCGGCTGCATGTATTCCTATGCGGCCGCACGCTCCGAGATCTGAGTGCCGGGTATTAACATGCGAGACTCATCCGAGTTTCTTGTAGGCGAGTATGAACCCATATACTAACACTGAGCTGTTAGCTTACCTAGATGAAGACTACAGGTTCGGACAAACATACATTATGCCACCCCACACCATAATCCTGGGAGTAGGACTGGTGTATTGTTCCCTCGTGAAGGTCCCTTTATGGCGTTGACCATGTGGTCTTCTGACCAATCTTCAACTATCAGTGTCCAAGCCAAAAGGTGGGACTTATTCCATCCTCCATGGCTGTCTTGCTCTGCACCAAGATATCCTTTCAGAGCGGTGGCATGAGGTCAGTGGAACACTTGTCACTGGATTTCTGGCTTATAGCCTAATGGGCAAACACCTTCTGATGCTTTGCGTAGACACTGTTTGCCTTAGGCTTAGTATATGATTTCCAATTTCACTTGCAGTGTGGAATGGATCTATTGTGGACTAGTGGTAAGGACATTTATTCAGAGGGTTCCAGGATGCGTTTTTCAACACAAGGCCAGGCCACATGGTCTCAACCTGCTACCGTGGCCTACAGCGTTTCCAGACTTGTCTCCCACCGAGCACATCTGAGACATGATTGGCCCTCGCTTGCACAGGGAGCTGCCTGCAGCAGATCTTGATGATTTTCCCAAGTGCATTCAGCGTGGTAGAACATTCCTCAGATGACCTTTAATAACCTCATTTATAGCAGCTAGAGTATGTACATGAGAGTATTCTGTGCGTGGTGTTCATACATGACACTGAATAAATTAAAATGTTTTGAAGCTTTTGTTTCCATTTTTCACTTTTTGTATATAATTAAAGGAGTGGTCAGACATAAAAAGCAATTTTCTTCCTAATTTCCTAACTGCTATGATCTATCCTGATTTCTAATATACCTGAATTAAAAATTCCATACCGTTCCCTTACTACACTGTCTACGGTAACTGCTTTTTTTTATTATTCCTTTTTGGTGATACTTCGTTTTAGAATCCCAGTGCATGCTGGGATATTAAATAAAGCGTCCTCACTGCCATAGCACCTGCTCTCTCACTGAGACAAAGCATCATCAGTGACGCACATTTCAGGCTATGTGCACACGCTGCGGATTACTCTGCAGTTTTTTCCAGACTGATTTTGGTAAATCTGCAGGTAATCCGCAGGGATTTACCAAGTTTTTTTTTTTTTGTGCGGATTCCACCTGCGATTTTACACCTGCGGATTCGTATTATGGAGCAGGTGTAAACCGCTACAGAATCCGCACAAAGAATTGACATGCTGCGGAATAAATAACACTACGTTTCTGCTCGTTTTTTTCCGCAGCATGTTCACTGCGGATTTTTTTTTCCATAGGTTTACATGGTACTGTAAACGCATGGAAAACGGCTGCGAATCTGCAGCGGCCAATCCGCAGCAAAGCCGCAGCGTATGCACATAGCCTCAGGGGCTGGACTAGTCCAAGCTCTTTAAAGGTACTGTCACACTAGACGATATCGCTAGCGATCCGTGACGTTGCAGCGTCCTGGCTAGCGATATCGTCCAGTGTGACAGGCAGCAGCGATCAGGCCCCTGCTGGGAGATCGCTGGTCGGGGTAGAAAGTCCAGAACTTTATTTCGTCGCTGGACTCCCCGTAGACATCGCTGGATCGGCGTGTGTGACACCGATTCAGCGATGTCTTTGCTGGTAACCAGGGTAAACATCGGGTAACTAAGCGCAGGGCCGCGCTTAGTAACCCGATGTTTACCCTGGTTACCATCCTAAAAGTAAAAAAACAAACACTACATACTTACCTACCGCTGTCTGTCCTCCAGCGCTGTGCTCTGCTCTCCTCCTGCTCTGGCTGTGTGCGTCGGTCAGCCGGAAAGCAGAGCGGTGACGTCACCGCTCTGCTTTCTGGCTGCCCGGCGCTCACAGCCAGACCAGAGAAGCAGAGCGCCGAGGACAGACAGCGGAAGGTAAGTATGTAGCGTTTGTTTTTTTACTTTTTAGGATGGTAACCAGGGTAAACATCGGGTTACTAAGCGCGGCCCTGCGCTTAGTTACCCGATGTTTACCCTGGTTACCGGCATCGTTGGTCGCTGGAGAGCTGTCTGGGTGACAGCTCTCCAGCGACCAAACAGCGACGCTGCAGCGATCCGGATCGTTGTCGGTATCGCTGCAGCGTCGCTATGTGTGACAGTACCTTAACTGTAGGATGTGAACAATGACCGTGTACTCCCTGTTGCCGGCTCAGATCAGTAGAAAAGGGAAGATCAGCAGAGCATGCTGTTATTGTGTGTTCTAAGACTACCCAGCCTGCAGAGACCAGTACAATCTACTATATAATTGTCTAAGGGTCACTTCTGTCTGTCTGTCCTTCTGTCACGGTTATTCATTCGCTGATTGGTCTCGGCAGCTGCCTGTCATGGCTGCCGCGACCAATCAGCGACGGGCACAGTCCGGAAGAAAATGGCCGCTCCTTACTCCCCACAGTCAGTGCCTGTCGCCCGCATACTCCCCTCCAGTCACCGCTAACACAGGGTTAATGCCGGCGGTAACGGACCGCGTTATGCCGCGGGTAACGCACTCCGTTACCGCCGCTATTAACCCTGTGTGTCCCCAACTTTTTACTATTGATGCTGCGTATGCAGCATCAATAGTAAAACGATCTAATGTTAAAAATAGTAATAATAAAACAAAAAAAACCTTATTCTCACCTTCCGCCGTCGCTTCCTCTCCTCGGCACTGCAAGCGGCAGGTTCCGCTTCCAAAGATGCTATGGGAGAAGGACCTTCCATGACGTCACGGTCATGTGACCGCGACGTCATGGAAGGTCCTTCGCTCATACCAATCCTGGGACGGGACACCGCACACAAGCGCCGGAACTACAACCGGCTCTTCGGATGGTGAGTATGTTTCTTTTTTATTTTTTAACCTGTTACATACGTGACTGGGCAATATACTACCTGGCTGGGCAATATACTACGTGTCTGTGCTGTATACTACATGACTGGGCAATATACTATGTGGCTCTGTGCTGTATACTACGTGGCTGGACAATATGCTACGTGGCTGGACAATATGCTACGTGGCTGGACAATATGCTACGTGGCTGGACAATATGCTACGTGGCTGGACAATATACTACATGGCTGGACAATATACTATGTGGCTCTGTGCTGTATAGTACGTGGCTGGGCAGTATAGTACGTGGCTGGGCAGTATAGTACGTGGCTGGGCAATATACTACGTGGACATGCATATTCTAGAATACCCGATGCGTTAGAATCGGGCCACCATCTAGTCTACTATATAATTGTCTAAGGGGTACTTCCGTCTGTCTGTCTTTCTGTCGGCAACTTCCGTCACGGAAAACCCGCGTCGCTGATTGGTCTCGCCAGCTGCCTGTCATGGCTGCCGCGACCAATCAGCGACGGCACAGTCCGATTTGTCCCTCCCAACTCCCCTGCAGTCAGTGGTCGGCGCCCGCATACTCCCCTCCACTCACCGCTCACACAGGGTTAATGCCAGCGGTAACAGGCCGTGGGTACCACAGGCCATGGGTACCACACGCCGTAACCGCAGCTATTAACCCTGTGTGACCAAGTTTTTACTATTGATTGTTATGAAAGGCAATTCAGTATCACAATGGACATGGAGGTCAGAGCACATACAGTGATCTGACAATAACCCAAAATAATAGAACGAGCTCTGAGACGTGGGAACTCTGCAGACCGCAATCCCTGATCCTCTCCAAACACAACTAGAGGCAGCCGTGGATTGCGCCTAACGCTACCTATGCAACTCGGCACAGCCTGAGAAACTAACTAGCCTGAAGATAGAAAAAATAAGCCTACCTTGCCTCAGAGAAATACCCCAAAGGAAAAGGCAGCCCCCCACATATAATGACTGTGAGTAAGATGAAAAGACAAACGTAGGGATGAAATAGATTCAGCAAAGTGAGGCCCGATATTCTAGACAGAACGAGGATAGGAAAGATAACTTTGCGGTCTACACAAAACCCTAAAGAAAACCACGCAAAGGGGCAAAAAGACCCTCCGTACCGAACTAACGGCACGGAGGTACATCCTTTGCGTCCCAGAGCTTCCAGCAAAACAAATAGACAAGCTGGACAGAAAAAATAGCAACAAATAGCAAAGAAGCACTTAGCTATGCAGAGCAGCAGGCCACAGGATCCAGAGAAACACAAGTCCAACACTGGAACATTGACAGGAAGCATGAATCAAAGCATTAGGTGGGGTTAAGTAGAGAAGCACCTAACGACCTCACCAGATCACCTGAGGGAGGAAACTCAGAAGTAGCAGTACCAGTTTCCTCCACAAACGGAAGCTCCCAGAGAGAATCAGCCGAAGTACCACTTGTGACCACAGGAGGGAGCTCTGCCACAGAATTCACAACAATTGATGCTGCATATGCAGCATCAATAGTAAAAAGATCTAATGTTACAAATAAGAATAATAAAAACAAAATAGGTTATTCTCACCCTCCGACATCGCGTCCTGTCCTCGGCAGTGCAAGCGGCAGGTTCTGGCGCTAAGGATGCTATGCGAGAATGACCTTCTATGATGTCACGGTCATGTGACCGCGAAGTCATCATAGGTCCTGCGCTCATACCAACCCTGGGACTGGAAGCTGCCGCGTGCACCGCACACAGGCGCCAGGACTACAAGAGCCCTTCAGATGGTGAGTATATGTTTATTTTTTATTTTAAGTCTTTTTTAACCTGTTACATATGTGGCTGGGCAATATGCTGCGTGGCTGGACAATATGCTACGTGGCTGGGCAATATGCTACGTGGCTGGGCAATATGCTACGTGGCTGGGCAATATGCTACGTGGCTGAGCAATATGCTACGTGGCTGAGCAATATACTACGTGGCTGGGCAATATGCTACGTGGCTGGGCAATATACTACGTGACTGGGCAATATGCTACGTGGCTGGGCAATATACTACGTGACTGGGCAATATGCTACGTGGCTGGGCAATATGCTACTTGGCTGAGCAATATGCTACGTGACTGGGCAATATACTACGTGGGCTGTGCAGTATACTACGTGGGCTGTGCAGTATACGTGGGCTGTGCAGTATACTACGTGACTGGGCTGTGCAGTATACTACGTGACTGGGCTGTGTAATATACTACGTGACTGGGCTGTGCAATATACTACGTGACTGGGCTGTGCAATATACTACGTGACTGGGCTGTGCAATATACTACGTGACTGGGCAGTATACTACGTGGACATGCATATTCTAGAATACCCGATGCGTTAGAATCGGGCCACCATCTAGTCATATTATATGGTACTGTCTACTTACTATTGCTCATTTTGCCATTCTACCAATTTAATTCTTCTGTTTTCCATTATGTCTATGACATAATACAAGTACACTGACTGTCTAATTCCGTCTAAGCTTTATGTAGTAACAGGAGGTTAATTTTCCCTGTAGGAGTCACTGCAAAAATCAATGGTGGGGGGAGGGAGGAGCAGCTGGGTCAGGAGTTAAAGAGAGGATTGATAAATATAGGGATAATAGACTTCCTGCTTCTACATAGAGTAGAGAAATAGTAGAATTAGCTGTGTAGAAACTCAAAATGAGCAATTGTAAGTACACAGTGCTATATAATATGATGACTGCAATATATTAAAAGGATAAAAACTTTTATGGGAGTGCTTTGCTAAATTGATAGGGATTTGGGATGAAAATTACTTTGTGTGTGGGACCATCCCTCTAACCCCTTAAGCTGGGTTCACATCGCGTTACTGCAGTTCGTTCAACGCATGCGTTAAACGGGCTGCGTTAACGCAAGTGCCGAAAAAGATCGTGTTATGCTAGCGCAGATGCTCTATCTGCACTAGCGGTGACGGACCCGGAAAAGCTGTAGCCCGCGTCAGAGGGTCCATCACAGAATGATGGCACATCACTAGCACATGCCCATTATGGCATGCGTTGGCGATGCGCTCAATTATAGGGGTTAATGGCAGCGTTAACGAACTGCGTTACACCGCGTTATGACTCGGTGTAACGCAGTCAGTCTAACGGACTGTGATAACGCAATGTGAACCCAACCTAAAGGTACCGTCACACTAAGCGACGCTGCAGCGATACCGACAACGATCCGGATCGCTGCAGCGTCGCTGTTTGGTCGCTGGAGAGCTGTCACACAGACAGCTCTCCAGCGACCAACGATCCCGAGGTCCCCGGTAACCAGGGTAAACATCGGGTAACTAAGCGCAGGGCCGCGCTTAGTAACCCGATGTTTACCCTGGTTACCATCGTTAAAGTAAAAAAAACAAACGCTACATACTTACCTACCGCTGTCTGTCTCCGGCGCTGTGCTTCTCTGCTCTGGCTGTGAGGGCCGGGCAGCCGGAAAGCAGAGCCGTGACGTCACCACTGTGCTTTCCGGCCGCTGTGCTCACAGCCAGAGCAGAGAAGCACAGCGCCGGAGACAGACAGCGGTAGGTAAGTATGTAGCGTTTGTCTTTTTTACTTTAACGATGGTAACCAGGGTAAACATCGGGTTACTAAGCGCGGCCCTGCGCTTAGTTACCCGATGTTTACCCTGGTTACCAGCGAAGACATCGCTGAATCGGTGTCACACACACCGATTCAGCGATGTCTGCGGGGAGTCCAGCGACGAAACAAAGTTCTGGACTTTCTTCCCCGACCAGCGACAGCACAGCAGGGGCCTGATCGCTGCTGCCTGTCACACTGGACGATATCGCTAGCCAGGACGCTGCAACGTCACGGATCGCTAGCGATATCGTCTAGTGTGACGGTACCTTTAGTTTTAGCCAATTTTTACAATTCTGACCACTGTCCCTTTGAGGTTATAACTCTGGAACGCTTCAACGGATCCCACAGATTGAGATTTTTTTTGTGACATATTGTACTTCATGTTAGTGGTAACATTTCTTCGATATGACTTGCAAAGTGTTTGTTATGAAAAAAAAACAGAAATATGGCGAACATTTTGCAATTTTCAAACTTTGAATTTTTATGCCCTTAAATCGGAGAATGGCGTCATACAAAATACTTAATACATAACATTTCCCACATGTCTACTTCAGCACAATTTTGGAAAACATTTTTTTTTTTTGTAAGATTTAAAAGTTGACCAGCGATTTCTAATTTTTCTAACAAAATGTACAAAACCATTTTAATTTAGGTACCACCTCTCATTTGAAGTGACTTTGGGGGGTCAGTATAACAGAAAAAAAACCAAAAGTGACACCATTCTAAAAACTGCACCCCTCAAGGTGTGCAAAACCACATTCAAGAAGTTTATTAACCCTTCAGGTGCTTTACGAGAACTAAAGCAATGTGGAAGGAAAAAATTAACATTTTACTTCTTTCACAAAAAAATTACTTTGGAATAATTTTTTTTTTTTATTTTCACAAGGGTGTCAGGAGAAAATGGACTAAAAAAATTTGTTGTGCAATTTTTCCTTAGTGCGCCGATACCCTGTATGTGGGGAAAAGTCACTGTCGGTGCATGGCAGGCTCATAAGGGAGGGAGCACCGTTTGACTTGTTTGAACCCAAAATTGCCTGGAATCAATGGTGGAGCCATGTCGTACTTGGAGATCCCCTGATGTACCTAAACAGTGGAAACCCCCCCAATTCTAACCCCAACACACCCTTAACAATAACCCTAATCCTAACCCTAACACACCCCTACTCCCAAACCTAACTTTAGCTCAACTTTAACCCTAATGGAAAAATGGAAATAAATATATATTTTTTGTTTTATTATTTTTCCCTAACTAAGGGGGTGATAAAGGAAGGGTTTATTTACTATTTTTTATATTTTGATCACTGTGATCGGGTGTATCACAGTGATCAAAATGAACCAATAGGAAAAATTTTCTATTGGTGGCGGGCACACTGCGCATTTTCTCTCGGAAGACGACGCCGGGGGACTTCACTGGGGCATGCCGAGAAATTCTGATGCTGGGGGGTGCTATACACTGAAACCTCAGCACCGTTAAAAGGTGTATCGGCGGTCGTTAAGGGGTTAAATATCTATCCATCCCGTGATTTCCATAAATGTATGACTTTTATTTCTTGACTAAACAAGTTCAGAGTTAAGGAGAGTTAGGTATTGTGTACAGTTGGCTGTATGGCGTATAGGTATCATACATGTTATGTGTTATATTACTGTTATAACCCAGCAGGATACACAACCTCTGTCATCAGGGGGATACTAGATCCTATATACTAGTCGCTGGTCAATTTCTTTCTGATGTGGACTAGGTGGTATGGTCTTGTGTCCCTAATGATATGCAGAGCTAAAGAACCGTAAACACTACCCTGTGAGGGTGCCCGGGTAGGTTCCCACACCATATAGCAATATAAAATAAACCCGGCACTCAACTTATGGTGAATCTCTTGGGATTTATTAACAAGAGAGAAGATAAACGTTTCTGCCTATGTGGCCTTCTTCAGTAACGTGCTGCCTACTGGAGCGGTGAATGGTGAGGCAGTAAATATCTGCCAGTGCTGATAATTCAGGAGGAAAATAGATGCAGGCTCACAGGATCCGACTGAGACAGGGTCTGGAATGACGTGGGTGGCCTGAGAGGAGCTGTGGTACAGAAATGTCCTGGACACCGCGTCGCCAGGACATTTCTGTACCACAGCTCCTCTCAGGCCACCCACGTCATTCCAAACCCTGTCTCAGTCGGATCCTGTGAGCCTGCATCTATTTTCCTCCTGAATTATCAGCACTGGCAGATATTTACTGCCTCACCATTCTTCGCTCCAGTAGGCAGCACGTTACTGAAGAAGGCCACATAGGCCGAAACGTTTATCTTCTCTCTTGTTAATAAATCCCAAGAGATTCACCATAAGTTGAGTGCCGGGTTTATTTTATATTCCTAATGATATGCAGTCTTGTACCTCTTATTAGACTATATGGACATGTGAAAGCACTTCGGATCTAATGTCATTGCAGCCTCCTCAAAACTCTGGACAAAGGGAGACAAGCAAGGAGAGAAAGGAGAGTTCATACAATCATGGCCAAAAGTATTGACACCCCTGCAATTCTGTCAGATAATACACATTTTCCTGAAAATGATTGCAAACACAAATTCTTTGGTATTATTATCTTCATTTAATTTGTCTTAAATGAAAAAACACAAAAAGAATTGTCCTAAAGCCAAATTGGATATAATTCCACACCAAACATAAAAAAGGGGGTGGACAAAAGTATTGGCACTGTTCGAAAAATCATGTGATGCTTCTCTAATTTGTGTAATTAACAGCACTTGTAACTTACCTGTGGCACCTAACAGGTGTTGGCAATAACTAAATCACACTTGCAGCCAGTTGACATGGATTAAAGTTGCCTCAACCTCTGTCCTGTGTCCTTGTGTGTACCACATTGAGCATGGAGAAAAGAAAGAAGACCAAAGAACTGTCTGAGGACTTGAGAAACCAAATTGTGAGGAAGCATGAGCAATCTCAAGGCTACAAGTCCATCTCCAAAGACCTGAATGTTCCTGTGTCTACCGTGTGCAGTGTCATCAAGAAGTTTGAAGCCCATGGCACTGTGGCTAACCTCCCTAGGTGTGGGCGGAAAAGAAAAATTGACAAGAGATTTCAACGCAAGATTGTGCGTTGAAAAACTCTGGGCAAAACCGTCAATGAAAAAGACCTGGGTGTATGGGTGGATGACAAACTCATATTCAGTGGCCAGTGTCAGGCAGCTGCTACAAAGGCAAATAAAATAATGGTATGCATTAAAAGAGGCATAGATGCTCATGAGGAGAACATAATTTTACCTCAATACAAGTCACTAGTTCGACCACACTTAGAATACTGTGCACAGTTCTGGTCTCCGGTGTATAAGAAAGACATAGCTGAACTAGAGCGGGTGCAGAGAAGAGCGACCAAGGTTATTAGAGGACTGGGGGGTCTGCAATACCAAGATAGGTTATTACACTTGGGGCTATTTAGTTTGGAAAAACGAAGACTAAGGGGTGATCTTATTTTAATGTATAAATATATGAGGGGACAGTACAAAGACCTTTCTGATGATCTTTTTAATCATAGACCTGAAACAGGGACAAGGGGGCATCCTCTGCGTTTGGAGGAAAAAAGATTTAAGCATAATAACAGACGCGGATTCTTTACTGTAAGAGCAGTAAGACTATGGAACTCTCTGCTGTATGATGTTGTAATGAGTGATTCATTACTTAAATTTAAGAGGGGACTGGATACCTTTCTGGAAAAGTATAATGTTACAGGGTATATATACTAGATTCCTCGATAGGGCGTTGATCCATGGAACTAGTCTGATTGCCATATGTGGAGTCGGGAAGGAATTTTTTTTCCCCAATGTGGAGCTTACTCTTTGCCACATGGGTTTTTTTTTGCCTTCCTCTGGATCAACATGGTAGGGCATGTTAGGTTAGGCTATGGGTTGAACTAGATTTACTTATAGTCTTCCTTCAACCTTAATAACTAACTATGGATGTTGGATAAAGAACCTCGACTAACATCCAAACAAGTTCAAGCTTCCCTGCAGTCCGAGGGTACAACAGTGTCAACCCGTACTCTCCGTCGGCGTCTGAATGAAAAGGGACTGTATGGTAGGAGACCCAGGAAGACCCCACTTCTTACCCCGAGACATAAAAAAGCCAGGCTGGAGTTTGCCAAAACTTACCTGAAAAAGCCTAAAACGTTTTGGAAGAATGTTCTCTGGTCAGATGAGACAAAAGTGGAGCTTTTTGGGCAAAGGCATCAACATAGAGTTTACAGGAGAAAAAAAGAGGCATTCAAAGAAAAGAACACGGTCCCTACAGTCAAACATGGCGGAGGTTCCCTGATCTTTTGGGGTTGTTTTGCTGCCTCTGGCACTGGACTGCTTGACCGTGTGCATGGCATTATGAAGTCTGAAGACTACCAACAAATTTTCCAGCATAATGTAGGGTCCAGTGTGAGAAAACTGGGTCTCCCTCAGAGGTCATGGGTCTTCCAGCAGGACAATGACCCAAAACACACTTCAAAAAGCACTAGAAAATGGTTTGAGAGAAAGCACTGGAGACTTCTAAGGTGGCCAGCAATGAGTCCAGACCTGAATCCTATAGAACACCTGTGGAGAGATCTAAAAATGGCAGTTTGGAGAAGGCACCCTTCAAATATCAGGGACCTGGAGCAGTTTGCCAAAGAAGAATGGTGTAAAATTCCGGCAGAGCATTGTAACAAACTCATTGATGGTTACCGGAAGCGGTTGGTCGCAGTTATTTTGGCTAAAGGTTGTGCAACCAAGTATTAGGCTGAGGGTGCCAGTACTTTTGTCTGGCCCATTTTTGGAGTTTTGTGTGAAATGATCAATGTTTTGCTTCATTCTCTTTTGTGTTTTTTCATTTAAGACAAATTAAATGAAGATAATAATACCAAAGAATTTGTGATTGCAATCATTTTCAGGAAGAAAATGAGTATTATCTGACAGAATTGCAGGGGTGTCAATACTTTTGGCCATGACTGTATCTTCAGGATGGGCATTACATAGATTGGAAAAAGACCTGGGTCCATCAAGTTCAACCTCTCCACCATTTATACATTTTGTCACTAAATTAGGCTACGTTCACATTTGCGGTGCGTCGGGCGCAACCGCGGCGACGCATGCGCCGTGCGCCCCATATTTAACATTGGGGCGCATGGACATGCGTTTTGTTGCGTTTTGTGACGCATGCGTTTTTTGGGCGCAAGTGTCAGGGAGCAGAGGACGCTGCTTGTTGCATTTTTTTTTTGCGCTATAAAAAAACGCATGCGTCACAAAACGCAGCGTTTTGCTGCGTTTTGCATGCGTTTTTGTTTGCGTTGTGCGGTGCGTCACCGACGCAGCCCCGCACAACGCAAATGTGAACGTAGCCTCAATTGTCTGTCTATACTAAAGAGGAGCATAATGATTTGCAGCTCCCTAGTCCACCTTCCATATCTATATTCAGGGCAGAACGAATGTCCTCAGCAGCACTGGAATGCCAGCATCCTAGGTGCTCTTATGATTAGTAGGCCACTGAAACAACCAATTTACATCCATGTTTTACATACAATGTTTTTATAGTGGACTAGATGGTGACCCAATTCTAACGCTTCGGGTATTCTAGAATATGCATGTCCATGTAGTATATTGCCCTGCCACGTGGTATATTGCCCTGCCACGTGGTATATTGCCCTGCCATATATATCAGAGCCACGTAGTACGGTATATTGCCCAGCTACTTGGTATATTGCCCAGCTACGTGGTATATTGCCCAGTCACGGAGTATATAGCAGAACCACGTAGTATATTGCCCAGCACGGAGCCACGTAGTATAGAGACTTAAAAAAATAAAATAAACATATACTCGCCTTCCGAAGGCCCGTTGGAAGTCCTGCTATACTCACCATCCGCCGCCTTTGCCGCTCCTCGCCACGCTCCCGGGACCGCTCCATTGCAAGCGGCAGCTTCCGGTCCCAGGGCTGGTGTGAGCAGGACCTATGATGACATCGCGGTCACATGACCGTGACGTCACGGCAGGTCCTTGTCGCACACCAGCCCTGGGACCGGAAGCTGGCGCTTGCAATGGAGCAGTCCCGGGAGCGTGGCGAGGAGCGGCAAAGGCGGCGGATGGTGAGTATAGCAGGTTTTTTGTTGTTTTTTTTTTTTTTTAAATTATTTTTAACATGACATATTTTTACTATTGATGCTGCATAAGCAGCATCAATAGTAAATAGTTGGGGACACACAGGGTTAATAGCAGCGGTGCGTTACACCGCGGGCCGTTACCGCTGCCATTAACCCTGTGTGAGCGGTGAGTGGAGGGGATTACGAAGCGGACGCCGGGCAGTGAGTGCAGGGGAGTAGGGAGGGACTAATCGGACTGTGCCCGTCGCTGATTGGTCGCGGCAGCCATGACAGGCAGCTGCCGAGACCAGTCAGCGAAGGAATAGCCGTTACAGAAGGAGAGACAGACGGAAGTGACCCTTAGACAATTATATATATAGATTGTGTTGAGTGCGTCATTAACTATCGAGTAGGTTCAGTGTACATAAAATCTTTATCAAGGCCCATACACTTTAAGGTTAGCTGAACGAATGATATCCGCAGGATCGACCATCCGTCAAATGTGCATTGGGGGCCTACAGACATATTGTCAGGGGAGGTAAGGATCGCTCAGTGTGGACTCAACAGCTATCTCTTTGTTTCTGTGGCAATAAGTTGCTGCCAGAAATGTCTGATAGCTTTTTTTTCCCATTTTCTCCTTTGAATGCTCTACTGAAAATGTATGTATTTTCGTGTATTGGGGAGTGATGGGTCATTTCGCCCACAAATATCACATATGTAAGGTCGGCTTTATTCCATGAGCAGATTGCAAGAGAACAATAAACTTTTAGACTTTCTGGCCTTGTTCACCCCACATACAAATAATGTTTTTATTTTCCTGCTGATTTTTTTTTTTTTTCTTTTGCTAGTGTTTTCACCAAAATGAGAAATAGAAGTCTGCTTGCATTGTTGCTTTTTGCTGCATTTTCCGATTTTTATGTTTTTGTTGCAGATTTGACACAGCAGTTGTTTTCATGCCTTTTTTTCGAGCAGAAATTCTGTATGGAAACTTTTATTGATTCGGCGTGTAACAATGCAATTGCTTCATTTTTTATTGTTTTTTCAAGATTTACAAAACCCAAGTCTGGTTACAGGCAGTCCTTTCTTCTTCCGAACTCTTCTTCTGCTGTTGTGATGGATGCAGTATGTGGTTTACCAGTGTCTTGCTGAAATATGCAATGTCTTCAATGTCCGATCATCCTATTTATAGTATACATTATGTATCTGTAAGTAGAGAGGAAGATGTGTCAGCAAGTTGGTCAGTGTCGCAGTAAGCGTCATGGTTTTTAGTATTTCCTTTATGTAGTATCGGTCACAACATTAAATGCTCCCCCATTGTGTTAAGCGTGTGTCTTTGGGATCCTTATCCAAGTGTCTAGAGATCTTTTTCCAGGTCCATAGTGATGAGACTTCAGCCTTTAGTATTTTGTCACAGACATGATTATGTAAAATCCTATAGTTCCACAAGAATGCATAAGTAAGACTTGGGCTCAGGGTATCTTTTACCACTTTTTGCTTGGTGAACTGGCTAAAGGGCCGATTATAATAATAATAATCTTTATTTTTATATAGTGCTAACCTATTCCACAGCACTTTACAGTTTGCACACATTATCATCGCTGCCCCCAATGGGGCTCACAATCTAAATTCCCTATCAGTATGTCTTTGGAGTGTGGGAGGAAACTGGAGAACCCGGAGGAAAGCCACACAAACATGGGGAGAACATACAAACGCCTTATAACGTAGTTTTCTTTATCCTTATTTTCCCTCTCAATTGTGGCGATGTTGGGGCTTCTAAAGTTTAGGGTCATTTCGCCTGGCCTTGCTCAATTTACTTTTTGTTGAGTGAGGCTGCGCATGTCTAGTTGGAATGTCACCGGGAGTATGTGTATGGAGAAACAGCAGACTTTTGTGATCATCCTGGACAACCCCTTTAAATTATTGGCATATCCTAGTCATTAGCCATATCTTCCTATGATGGGGATTTTCTTGTATGCTGCTTCTGTAAAAGCATTTGGTGCAATTTTTGATGCAGTCAAAACCAGGTGTGCATTAAAAAGTAGTGTAATGCATGTAATATTTTCCTATTTACTGTCAGCCAACACGTGGCCACAGATTCTCTTACCACACAAATTTCTGTATATGAAACTTTCCGGCAACAGTGTCTGAAAAATCTGACTATTGGTCTGACTAGAGACATCGGCAGCTCAGTGTGCTCAACCACATAGCTGCTTTCTATTACATGCACTATTCCGGCCTGTGAATCTGAGCACACTGGGGTGTGCTATGATATTAACGCTCAGCTCCATTGCCAGATGTGCTATCGTTGGTCTGTGCGCAATCCGTTGCACACATGGACCCAAATAGTCGTGTGAACATAGCCTTTAGACTGTGTGATAGCAGTAATAGCATGTTGTGGATCTACGCAGTCATTATCTGTGCAAAGTCAGATTATCCAGAGTCATTGGGTCTAACCTAGAGATGATCAAATCTGCCAAGAATGGAATGTGACAAGTCGCGTGCATTTTACAGGGGAATTTGATTTGCAACAAAGTGTTCAAGAGCATAATAAAGGAATTAAAAACAAAAAAAGCCTCATTGCACACCTGTCTGCTGTTCCCGAAGCCTTCAGTCCTGTCCTCCTCGTCCTCAAACCAGGGATTCAAGCTTCAGGAGGCTAATTTGCATATTCCAGGTGCCTTCTGGGAGAAGCGAAGTCTCCCTAAGCTAGAAGATCGTTGGGTACAGCCGGGACCAGCTGCTTCGAAAGCATCACCAAACCAGGGATTCAAGCTTCAGGAGGCTAATTTGCATATTCCAGGTGCCTTCTGGGAGAAGCGAAGTCTCCCTAAGCTAGAAGATCGTTGGGTACAGCCGGGACCAGCTGCTTCGAAAGCATCACCAAACCGCGCGCCGTAAGAATTTTTGCCTGTAGGACATTATTGCAAGAGAGCTTGGCTGAGTAGATTACACAAGAAGGAAAACACACAGCAAGTCAGCAGGATCTAGGAGCAACATGGCAGATGTGACAACCTACATGGTGAGCTGCAGCATGTGCTACATGTTCACAGATCGACCAGAAGAAGAATTAAATTTCACCTGTCAGAAGTGTAGACTAGTGGCCCATTTAGAAGAAAAGGTGCGGGGTCTGGAAGAAAGAATAGCAACTTTGAAACTCATCAAAGAGAATGAAGACTTTCTAGACAGAACAGAAGCATCTCTACTGGTCACAGAAGGTGCAAAAAGTGTCAGAGAACCTCCAAAAGCAGATGAGTGGAAGCATGTGACCAAAAGAAGCAAGAAGACCATGGAGAAATCACCAACCACACAACTGAAGAACCGATATCAAATCTTTGTAGAGGATGAAGATGGCACACCTAAGAATGAAGCAATACCAGCAAGCAAAAAAGAAAAGGGCACACAGCAACAAGTGACAGCAAAAAGTACAGCCAAGAAGCAACGAAGAGTGGTGGTGGTGGGAGACTCACTACTGAGAGGCACAGAAGCAGCCATCTGCAGACCGGACATAACTGCAAGAGAAGTATGCTGCCTTCCAGGTGCGATGATCAAGGATGTGACCGATAGGATACCAAAGATCTTCAGCTCCAAGGACGTCCACCCATTTCTTCTGATACATGTTGGCACCAATGACACGGCAAGGAAGGACCTACCGACAATCTGCAAGGACTTTGAAGAGTTGGGGAAGAAAGTAAAGGAACTGGATGCACAGGTAGTTTTTTCTTCTATCCTTCCAGTAGATGGGCATGGCACCAGGAGATGGAACAGGATCCTTGATGCAAACAACTGGCTAAGACGATGGTGCAGACAACAAGGATTCGGATTCCTGGACCACGGTGTGAATTACTTGTACGATGGACTCCTCGCCAGAGACGGACTACACCTCAACAAACCTGGGAAACACACATTCGCCAGAAGACTCGCTACACTCATCAGGAGGGCGTTAAACTAGAAGAAGAGGGGACGGGAAGAAAAACATTAGACTCGAACAAAGACGACCCAGGAAAACATACTCAGAAGGGAGGTAAGAACATTTCTAAAACAATCCACAGTGAGGAGATTGGAACAAAACAAAATCCTCTAAACTGCATGCTCGCAAACGCCAGAAGCCTGACAAACAAGATGGAAGAACTAGAAGCAGAAATATCTACAGGTAACTTTGACATAGTGGGAATAACCGAGACATGGTTAGATGAAAGCTATGACTGGGCAGTTAACTTACAGGGTTACAGTCTGTTTAGAAAGGATCGTAAAAATCGGAGAGGAGGAGGGGTTTGTCTCTATGTAAAGTCTTGTCTAAAGTCCACTTTAAGGGAGGATATTAGCGAAGGGAATGAGGATGTTGAGTCCATATGGGTTGAAATTCATGGAGGGAAAAATGGTAACAAAATTCTCATTGGGGTCTGTTACAAACCCCCAAATATAACAGAAACCATGGAAAGTCTACTTCTAAAGCAGATAGATGAAGCTGCAACCCATAATGAGGTCCTGGTTATGGGGGACTTTAACTACCCGGATATTAACTGGGAAACAGAAACCTGTGAAACCCATAAAGGCAACAGGTTTCTGCTAATAACCAAGAAAAATTATCTTTCACAATTGGTGCAGAATCCAACCAGAGGAGCAGCACTTTTAGACCTAATACTATCTAATAGACCTGACAGAATAACAAATCTGCAGGTGGTTGGGCATTTAGGAAATAGCGACCACAATATTGTGCAGTTTCACCTGTCTTTCACTAGGGGGACTTGTCAGGGAGTCACAAAAACATTGAACTTTAGGAAGGCAAAGTTTGAACAGCTTAGAGATGCCCTTAATCTGGTAGACTGGGACAATATCCTCAGAAATGAGAATACAGATAATAAATGGGAAATGTTTAAGAACATCCTAAATAGGCAGTGTAAGCGGTTTATACCTTGTGGGAATAAAAGGACTAGAAATAGGAAAAACCCAATGTGGCTAAACAAAGAAGTAAGGCAGGCAATTAACAGTAAAAAGAAAGCATTTGCACTACTAAAGCAAGATGGCACCACTGAAGCTCTAAAAAACTATAGGGAGAAAAATACTTTATCTAAAAAACTAATTAAAGCTGCCAAAAAGGAAACAGAGAAGCACATTGCTAAGGAGAGTAAAACTAATCCCAAACTGTTCTTCAACTATATCAATAGTAAAAGAATAAAAACTGAAAATGTAGGCCCCTTAAAAAATAGTGAGGAAAGAATGGTTGTAGATGACGAGGAAAAAGCTAACATATTAAACACCTTCTTCTCCACGGTATTCACGGTGGAAAATGAAATGCTAGGTGAAATCCCAAGAAACAATGAAAACCCTATATTAAGAGTCACCAATCTAACCCAAGAAGAGGTGCAAAACCGGCTAAATAAGATTAAAATAGATAAATCTCCAGGTCCGGATGGCATACACCCACGAGTACTAAGAGAACTAAGTAATGTAATAGATAAACCATTATTTCTTATTTTTAGTGACTCTATAGCGACAGGGTCTGTTCCGCAGGACTGGCGCATAGCAAATGTGGTGCCAATATTCAAAAAGGGCTCTAAAAGTGAACCTGGAAATTATAGGCCAGTAAGTCTAACCTCTATTGTTGGTAAAATATTTGAAGGGTTTCTGAGGGATGTTATTCTGGATTATCTCAATGAGAATAACTGTTTAACTCCATATCAGCATGGGTTTATGAGAAATCGCTCCTGTCAAACCAATCTAATCAGTTTTTATGAAGAGGTAAGCTATAGACTGGACCACGGTGAGTCATTGGACGTGGTATATCTCGATTTTTCCAAAGCGTTTGATACCGTGCCGCACAAGAGGTTGGTACACAAAATGAGAATGCTTGGTCTGGGGGAAAATGTGTGTAAATGGGTTAGTAACTGGCTTAGTGATAGAAAGCAGAGGGTGGTTATAAATGGTATAGTCTCTAACTGGGTCGCTGTGACCAGTGGGGTACCGCAGGGGTCAGTATTGGGACCTGTTCTCTTCAACATGTTCATTAATGATCTGGTAGAAGGTTTACACAGTAAAATATCGATATTTGCAGATGATACAAAACTATGTAAAGCAGTTAATACAAGAGAAGATAGTATTCTGCTACAGATGGATCTGGATAAGTTGGAAACTTGGGCTGAAAGGTGGCAGATGAGGTTTAACAATGATAAATGTAAGGTTATACACATGGGAAGAGGGAATCAATATCACCATTACACACTGAACGGGAAACCACTGGGTAAATCTGACAGGGAGAAGGACTTGGGGATCCTAGTTAATGATAAACTTACCTGGAGCAGCCAGTGCCAGGCAGCAGCTGCCAAGGCAAACAGGATCATGGGGTGCATTAAAAGAGGTCTGGATACACATGATGAGAGCATTATACTGCCTCTGTACAAATCCCTAGTTAGACCGCACATGGAGTACTGTGTCCAGTTTTGGGCACCGGTGCTCAGGAAGGATATAATGGAACTAGAGAGAGTACAAAGGAGGGCAACAAAATTAATAAAGGGGATGGGAGAACTACAATACCCAGATAGATTAGCGAAATTAGGATTATTTAGTCTAGAAAAAAGACGACTGAGGGGCGATCTAATAACCATGTATAAGTATATAAGGGGACAATACAAATATCTCGCTGAGGATCTGTTTATACCAAGGAAGGTGACGGGCACAAGGGGGCATTCTTTGCGTCTGGAGGAGAGAAGGTTTTTCCACCAACATAGAAGAGGATTCTTTACTGTTAGGGCAGTGAGAATCTGGAATTGCTTGCCTGAGGAGGTGGTGATGGCGAACTCAGTCGAGGGGTTCAAGAGAGGCCTGGATGTCTTCCTGGAGCAGAACAATATTGTATCATACAATTATTAGGTTCTGTAGAAGGACGTAGATCTGGGGATTTATTATGATGGAATATAGGCTGAACTGGATGGACAAATGTCTTTTTTCGGCCTTACTAACTATGTTACTATGTTACTCTTGGCACATCCTCTTCATTTGCTTATGTCACTGTGTGTAGTGACATGTGTGGCCTAGCTGAGCCAGAAGCCACAGCCTTAAGAGATTGGAGAAGGGGAACACAGAGGACCAGACGGCTGGCTGTGGAAACGGTGAGCGGTGAAGTGAGTAATAATATAGTATTTAAAGTGAATCTGTCGGCAGGATTGTGCTGAGTAATCTGCAGACCGTGTCAGGTTGGCGCCATTACACTGATTAAAATGATACCTTTGTTGATGAAATCCATCTTGTGTTTGTTGTATACAACTGAAATCTGTATTTATTCGGACTCCCATGACAGCACTACGAGAGAGGGGATCCGCCCTTCAGGAACAGGAAACCTACAGATACAAAAGGGCGGTACCTCTCCCCATGCATCAGTTGGTTTCCTGTTCCTGGAGGGACAGGATCCTACAGATTTCATCTCGTAAGGAGCCCAGGCCGGCCGGTCGAATCTGGTAGCGGGGGGGTCTCCTACCTCGACCGGTGCGGAAAGTCCTGGAGACGCCACGGTGGTCCAGGCTGGACTGCACGTCAGTGGCGTTGGCAGCAGGGAGCAGGGTCCGGAGGATTCCTTGTCTCCGGAAGCCGGCGTTGGTATGTTTCATTTCCCCCCCCCGGGTCAGGCGGCGGCAGTGAGGTGCGGTGGTACAGTTGCGGCGTCGGAAGTGGAGCGCCGTCCGGAGCACTGCTGGGCATTCCCGGCGTCCTGCATCGCTCACTGAGCGTTTCCGGAACGCTGGGGCGCCGGGGGGTGGGCCGGCAGGCGCTTCCGGTTTGCGGGGGGCTGCGCATGCGCGGTCTTTTCCAAAATGGCGGCGCCCATGGTCCGGTCGCCGGTTTCTTCTGCATTACCACCGCTAACATCCCAGCTGCAGGCTGATCATCAGGAACCAATGGGGAACACGCCAGGTGGCCTGCTGACCGGAATACAGGGGATATAAGCAGGTGTTGGCGATAGAACCCTGCTTTTGGCCACAGTCTCATCATGGCAGATGATGGTGAGCAGCAGCCTCAGCTTCTGGATAAAGTGCGGCAGGAAGCCGTGGGAAAGGAGCATATCAGAAGTGACCAGTCCAGCCGTAAAAGCTCGTCCAGGCAAGGATCTAGAGCTTCGACTGGCAAGGAGCCCCCTCGTGTTCCGGTACCTTTTTCTTTGGCGTACACTGGTAAGTGATCTACGTGAATGTTCACTCAGTGACGCGGGCCCCTTATACTTTGTCATTCTAGGGGAAGAGAAGTGCAAAGTCGAAACATAAGGAGTGTGCCCTATGTGAAGTTCCTTTACCAGATTCCTACCCTAAAAAATTGTGTGCCTCCTGTATACAACAGACGGTGAGGTCTACAGGAGTGGAGGGGTTGAGTGACATCAGGCTAGATAGATGGTATCTCCCTTATTGTCCTCCCCTAGGTAGCGGAAGAATCTGCTTCTACGGCTAGTCTAAAGGAGATGATCCGTATGGAAGTTAAGGAATCCCTGCGGTCTTTGTCCCAGGTGGGAAGTTCAAAACAAAGAGCTTCGGTGATCTCAGACTCTTCGGAGGAAGATAAAGAGGAGGGTTCTTATGGCTCGATTCTCTCTTCCTCGTCATCAGAAAAGGACTCTGGCCGATTCTGTCTGCCTCTAGACCGGGTGGATAAACTAGTCAAATCGGTCAGAGGCACGATGGGCCTAGAAGAGCCTAAGACTCAGCCTTCCCGTCAGGAGCTAATGTTCAGCGGCTTGGAACACAAGAAACGCAGATCTTTCCCGGTGAATGATAAAATTCAAGACCTGATTCTCCGGGAATGGAAAAAAGCGGAGAAGAAAGGTTCTTTGCCACCGGCTTTAAAGCGCAGGTATCCCTTTGAAGATGCGGCTGTGGATACCTGGGACAAGGCCCCTAAATTAGATGCTGCGGTGGCGAAAGCATCTAAGAAAGCAGCATTACCTTTCGAGGACATGGGTTCCCTTAAAGACCCCCTTGACAGGAAGGCGGATACCTTCCTTAAAGGTACCTGGGAGATGGCAGCCGGATCTTTGAGGCCAGCAGTGGCTGCGACTTGTACAGCCAGATCCCTGATGGTCTGGCTGGAACAGTTGGAATCCCAGCTTAAAGAAGGCGCTTCCAGGAATTCTATTCTAGGTGCGCTTCCCGTGATTCAGGATGCTGCGGCTTTCCTGTCGGATGCATCGGTGGACTCGGTCAGAATGGCAGCCAGAGCAGCAGGACTCTCCAACGCGGCTCGTAGAGCCTTATGGTTGAAGTGTTGGTCGGGGGATATCCAGTCAAGATCCAAGTTATGCGCTATCCCATGTAAAGGGGAATATCTCTTTGGGCCAACTTTGGATGAGCTGCTCGAAAAGGCTGGGGATGATAAGAAAAAATTCCCTAATTTGTCATCAGCTTCTTACCGGCGTCCATTCAACAGGAGGAGATTTGGTCGTGGAAGGAAGCGCGCGTCCTCACCCTCTAGAGAAAATTTTAGATGGGAGGATAGACGCAGGAAAGGTACGGGTTACATGTTTCGCCGTTCCTCAAAAGAACGTAAGAAACCAGACCAATGACTAGCAATCCCTGTGGGAGGGAGATTGTCAACCTTCTCTTCTGCATGGACTAACATCACGAATAGTGACTGGGTCCGAGGTATTATATCGGAAGGCCTAAAATTGGAATTTGTTCACTGGCCTCGGGATAAATTTATGCTAACCCCCTTGCGTTCCTCCACTATTGAGCAGACGGCCCTAGAGTCAGAGGTCATGACTTTATGCCGTAAAAATGTACTGATTGAGGTTCCGGAGTCAGAAAGAGGAAGAGGATTCTACTCTCCTCTTTTTCTGATTCAAAAACCAGACAAGTCGTTCAGGACTATTATCAATCTCAAATCCCTTAATGAATACCTGGTTAATACCACGTTTAAAATGGAGTCAATCAGTTCTGCAATAAAGATGTTGTTTAAACACTGCTTCATGGTAGTTGTGGACTTAAAGGATGCATACTATCATGTTCCTATCCACGAAAACTTTCAGAGGTTTCTACGTGTGGCGGTGTCTATGGGAGGTATTGTTCGCCATTTTCAATTTAGAGCCCTTCCCTTCGGCCTCTCAGCGTCTCCCCGGGTATTTACTAAAGTAGTTGCGGAGGTTATGGCGCACTTACGTGAATCCGATATCCTCATTGTCCCGTATCTGGATGATTTCTTAATAGTGGGGAACTCAGTAGACCATTGCCTGGCTCAGGTTAAAACAGCTATATTTAAACTGGAAAATCTGGGCTGGATCGTAAATTACGATAAGTCCCGTTTGCAACCCCTAAAGACCCAGAGGTTCCTAGGGCTGCTGTTAAATTCCGAGTCTCAACAATGCTGTCTTCCACCTGATAAATTACTTCATATCCAACAACAGGTGTTAAAAGCAATTAATAAACCATCCATGACCCTTAGACAGGCTATGTCTTTGTTAGGTTCCCTAACTTCCTGTATCCCCGCCGTCCGTTGGGCCCAATTCCACTCCAGGCCTTTACAGTTTGACGTACTACATTATGATAGAGTCTTACAGGGTTCCTTGCAAGGTCAGATGACATTGAGTTCAAGGGTTCTTGCATCTCTTAGATGGTGGCTAAAGGAAGACAATCTGTCAGCAGGAGTTCCCTGGGTGACTCAGGTGACTCGGGTAATCACAACAGACGCCAGCCCCACGGGGTGGGGGGCACACATGGGTGACGTTGTAGTCCAGGGTCTATGGGACTCCCAGACATCGGCCTCTTCCAATCAGAAGGAGTTGATGGCAATTGAATTCTCAATTAAGGAACTCCTCGTGTATCTACAGGGTCACCATGTCAAAATCCTCTCCGACAATCAGGTGGCAGTTGCCTACGTGAATCACCAAGGTGGAACACGCTCCGAGTCCCTGATGGAAATAGCGGACCGCCTGCTCCAGATAGCGGAAAACCATTTTCTATCTTTAACAGCAGTACATATAAAAGGGAAGGAAAATATAAGGGCGGACTTTCTAAGTCGAAACACCTTAAGACAAGGAGAATGGTCTCTGAACACAAAAATCTTCAACCAGATTGTTCGCAGGTGGGGTCATCCAGAGGTGGACTTATTTGCCAACAAGGACAACAGGAAAGTGAAAAAATTCTGTTCCTTAAATCCCAGGGAATATCCGCTGGCAGTGGATGCCTTCCTGATCAGATGGGATTTCCGGTTGGCTTATGCGTTTCCCCCGCTAAACCTGTTGCCTCTGGTGGTCAGAAAGATAAGGGAGGATCAAGTGAGAATCATACTGATCGCTCCGTTCTGGCCCAGAAGGGCTTGGTTCTCCTGGCTCAGGACCATGTCGGTGGAAGACCCCTGGGTACTGCCGGACATTCCGGACTTACTTCATCAAGGTCCGATCAACCATCCACAAGTGAAGGGTCTCCATTTGACGGCATGGTCTTTGAGAGGTCACTGTTAAAAAACAGAGGATTTTCTCCAAATCTCATTGATACCCTTATGAAGAGTAGAAAACTCATAACAACTAAAATCTACTCTAGAACTTGGAGGAAGTTTCTGGCCTCTTCAAATTTTAATATCGAAGAGGGTTTACCAATTAACCAGATTCTAGAATTCCTGCAGAGGGGGCTAGAGCTAAATCTATCCACAAGTACTCTAAAAGTACAAGTCTCAGCCCTGGGGGCTCTATTTTCTTGTAACATTGCTGGTAATTATTGGGTATCAAGGTTCATCAAAGCAGCTAGTAGATCCAGACCTATACACAGGAATAGGTCAATGCCTTGGGATCTCAACCTAGTCCTCTCAGCCTTGACTAAAGAACCGTTTGAGCCCTTACATTCAGCCTCGCTTAAATTACTATCCCTCAAAACAGCATTCTTGGTGGCAATTACATCTGCTCGTAGGGTAGGAGACATACAGGCTCTTTCTAGGCTCTCCCCCTATACAGAGTTTCTACAGGACAGAGTAGTCCTCAGACCAGATCCAGCTTATTTACCTAAAGTGGTCTCAGATTTTCATAGATCTCAGGAGATAGTTCTACCATCATTTCTCCCTAATCCTTCTAATTCCAAAGAGGAGTTACTCCATACTTTAGATGTTAGGAGATGTCTCTTAGAATATATATCAGTCACTGATGCTTGGAAGAGAGAGGAGGCGTTGTTTCTATCCTTCCAAGGTCCCAGGAAAGGTCTTAGAGTGTCAAAGTGCACGTTAGCAAAGTGGATTAGGGAGGCTATCTCTCTGGCTTATACTGCAGGTGGAGGTCCTGTTCCGCAGAATCTGAGGGCACATTCCACTCGGGCCATGGCTGCATCCTGGGCTGAGAGATCTGGAGTCTCCATCGACCAGATATGTAAGGCGGCTACGTGGTCATCCCCTTCCACCTTTTTCAAACACTATAGGTTGGACTTGGGGTTCTCTTCTGATCTCACCTTCGGGTTAAGGGTGCTGCAGGCTATAGTCCCTCCCTAAGGTAGTTTACATCTCTGTAATTCTCTCGTAGTGCTGTCATGGGAGTCCGAATAAAGCATTAAGCTACTTACTGGTAGCGGCATTTTTCGGAGGCCCATGACAGCACCCTTAGTTCCCTCCCTATTCACGTGGGGGTTGCACTTCCTATAGTATATATAATGAGATAGATAGATCTCACGTGTAGTATATAGTTCAATATGATGGATTATTTTTGTACATAAACTGTATATAATGTATATTTGTGTGCTACTAACCGCGGTAGTCCTCTCAGGCTCTAATATACAACTGATGCATGGGGAGAGGTACCGCCCTTTTGTATCTGTAGGTTTCCTGTTCCTGAAGGGCGGATCCCCTCTCTCGTAGTGCTGTCATGGGCCTCCGAAAAATGCCGCTACCAGTAAGTAGCTTAATGCTTTGCAGCTTTCAGTTAATGAGATCCTTGTGATCTGGGACAGCCTGTGGGGAGTAGTGGGGTCTTTATGTCGTGCTCCAATTACATATGCATCTGTATGGCTTATGACAGGTCACTGCATAGAAACGAGCGGTGGATACCACGTTCACGCCACCACACTGCGCTGGGTCTTCCCAGGACCACTGAGATTACACCGCTGGACTGTGTGTCCAAGACACTTTACCAATAACACTGTGTACTCTGAAGGTCCTTACCGACCGAAACGTCAAATTGTACTGTGACACTGTAAATAAAATCACTTATTCATCTAACACCTGAGTGCCAAGTTTCTCTACATTACTATTTGGTTTGGGACCCTACTTATGCACCTTACTTGGAGTGCCGCTATCTTCTAATTACTAATTCTTCACTGACCTGTCCCCTGTCTTACATACTGCATATCATATTGTGACTAAATCATATATGCATATTATAGACTGTATCATACTACAGTGCCGGCACCATTTTGATGAATGTAATTTTTTTTTGTACCCACACAATATGATATGCAGTATGTAAAATAGGGGGCAGGTCAGTGAGAGATCAGTGACTTGTCATAAGCCATCAGTATGAATACCTAAGTAGAGCACCACATGAAGACCCCCCCCCCACACACACACACACACACACAGGCACACACACAGGCCTCCCCAGAGCATGAGCATATCATTAAAGGGAACCTGTCACCTCAGATTGGCGGGATATTAAAATGAGTTTTTACTATATCCCAGAAGTATTTTGTTGTGTTGCGGGACATAGTGCGCGGGCGCATGCGCAGTAATGCTTTTCGGCTGTATTGTGATCCGGGAAATGATCATGTTCCTCAAACCATTATTGAGATTTTCCAGTGTATGGGGGAGAGATTATCCTTCTGAAGGAGACCACTGTCATTGGGGAAATACCATTGTCATGTAGGTGTTTTCTTGGACATCAGTACTCCTGTAGGTGATAACTGATAATAGCATGCCTGGACTGAAGGTTTCAGAGTTGGAATGTGCCCAGGAGGACATGCACTAATGTAGCACGTGTAGTGTGTTCATACAGATCCTTCTAGACATAAATAGATGAGTTGCTAGTATTAGATGATGTCCGTGTCTATATGCACGCTGGTTACGCAACCACCTTTACACCAGAGGGACACTTGTGACTTGTCATGCTGCTAATATTCTGCTTACACAATCGCTGTCTGAGCAGTTTCTGAAATAGAAAACATCTAACCTTACAACCCATATACAGAACAACAAGAGCTCCTCTAGCAACCAGGCAACTTGTCAGGATTGTCTGTGAACTGCCACTTGCACATCATGTACTTGTACCACAATGTAACACTTGGGCATTGTGCTGGCTTTTGTGTCACAAGCTTCAACAATGGCCCCATTACTAGGTACAATTAAGAAACAACTCTGACATTTGTCAGGAAGCTGGGCAGTCTGAATATTGCATGTACATGGAGTCGGAAGTTATTATGGTGTTAGATGACACTAGACACAATATTAGTGGAGGCGAATAGATAATAATTTAGAGTTGTAAAATTTGCATCACCTGGCCTTCTGACCTTTCCTAAGGATGATGGTGAACAAGCCGTAACCCTAACTGGCTAATTAAGGTCTGAAACTTTGGTCAAAGTTATGAGAACACAAATCTCCAACGGTGCCCAAACTTTTGCATCGTCCCATTTTCCTTTTTGTAATTTTTCAAATGTAAAAAATATTATTATTTTTTTTTTTGGGGGGGGGGGGGGGGGCTAAAATACAAAGGAAATCTGCCATCTTTAACTTTAGTCCTTTTAGAGATCTTTTCATATTCAACTTTCTTAAAGGGAACCTGTCATCCCAAAATTCGAGAATGAGCTGCGGCCAGCGGCATCAGGGGCTTATCTACAGCATTCTGTAATGCTCTAGATAAGCCCCCGATGTATACTGAAAGATAAGAAAAACGAGTTACTCACCCAGGGGGAGTCCCGGTTCGGGTCCGATGGGTGTCCAGGTCCGGGGCCTCCCATCTTCATACAATCACATCCTCTTCTATTCTTCCTGCTGCGGCTCCAGAGTAAAATACTGTAGTGCGCAAGCCCTAGGCCTCTCTGACCTTTCCCGGCACCTGCGCACTGCAGTACTTTGCTCTGGAGCCGCAGCAGGAAGAATAGAAGAGGACGTCATCGCATGAAGATAGGAGGCGCCGGACCATGACACCCATCGGACCCGAACTGGGACCGCCACTGGGTGAATATAATCTAACTCGTTTTTCTTATCTTTCAAGGTACATCGGGAGCTTATCTACAGCATTACAGAATGCTGTAGATAGGCCCCTGATGCCAGTGGCAGCAGCTCATACTCGAATTTTGGGGTGACAGGTTCCCTTTAACTGTTCGCAATAACAGTAATTTTGACCAGAGGTGACCAAACTTTTACATGGCACTGTATTGAAACGATGTACAAATAACAAAAAGAGCATACTGGCAATTTTAGCACAACATAGAGGTACAAGATGTACAATAAAAAGGAATGTGGAAGCTAAATCATAGGGAATTTAGTGGCTCATACATTACACCAATCAAAGTTATTGAACACATAATCACATATTAGTATTGGTCTCTAGTTACCAGAAAATTAAAAATCAAATTGACAAGCAAGACAAAAGACTTGGACATCTACAAGAGGAAGAAATACTATGTTATGTGGGTTAAATGCTATACTGCGCTCCAAAATTGTCTCAGGGAGCCAAAATTGCCTCAAATAAGTCCACCTTAGCATTAAGGGTTGTCGTAAGGTATTCCATCCTCCGTACATTAGTAGTTCTACTAAGTAGGTCCTGATAGGAAGGGGAAACTATCGTCCTCCAGTAGAGGGCAGCCAGACACCTGGCAGCCGTTAATAAGTGTAGGAGCAATTTGGAGGAATTTTTCCCCATTCCTCCATGAGCTATATTGAGAACGCTTCTGTCTTTATGAGAAATCTTATCTCTGGGAGGACAAAGTGTTTGGCAATACAAAATCGGACGTTCCCGATCAACACATCCTCTGATTATCTGTTGTCCTGGGACCCCCATACACATTAGACTATTGGCCAAACTGTCGATATCGGCGGCCTCAGTTGACTTTATTCTAATGTGTATGGAGGCCTTTAGACTGCATGTTTATTGTGAAAAGCATTCAACTTCAGGCTGCAGCGCATCACCTGGGAGAAAAAAAGATTAGGCATTCATGCGTAAATGGCCAGCACCTCATCTCTGATATCATCTTTCAAGGGATAGTCAGGAGGCTTCATACACGTTAGATGGTTGACAAGTTCAGCCAGACTTTGAAGGGAAACTGTCAGCACAAAATGACTGTGCAATGTACAGGCACTCTGTGCACCATTGATGTGACCTAACATTTAGGCCATGTGCACACGTTCAGTATTTTTCGCGGTTTTTTTTCGCGGTTTTTCGCTATAAAAACGTGATAAACGCGAAAAAAACGCTTACATATGCCTCCTATTATTTACAGTGTATTCCGCATTTCTAGTGCAAATGTTGCATTTTTTTCCGCGAAAAAATCGCATTGCGGGAAAAAAAAGCAACATGTTCATTAAATTTGCGGAATTGCGGGGATTCCGCACACCTAGGAATGCATTGATCTGCTTACTTTCCGCATGGGGCTGTGCACACCATGCGGGAAGTAAGCAGATTATGTGCGGTTGGTACCCAGGGTGGAGGAGAGGAAACTCTCCTCCACGGACTGGGCACCATATAATTAGTAAAAAAAAAAAAGAATTCAAATAAAAAATAGTGATATACTCGCCCTCTGATGGCCCCGAAGAGTCTTCCCACCTCTCATCGGTGCACGCTGCCGCTTCCGTTCCTATAGATGCTCTGTGTGAAGGACCTGCGATGACGTCGCTGTCTTGTGATTGGTCGCGTGACCGTGATGTCATCGAAGGTCCTGCACACACACACCATCTATAGGAACGGACGCCGCTGAGGAGATCGGCTGTTTGCAGGTAAGTATAACCATTTTTTTTTTTTTTTTTTTAAATATTTTTAAACATTCTATCTTTTACTATTGATGCTGCATAGGTAACATCTATAGTAAAAAGTTGGTCACACTTGTCAAACACTATGTCTGACAAGTGTGACCAACCTGTCAGTCAGTTTTCCAAGCGATGCTACAGATCGCTTGGAAAACTTTAGCATTCTGCAAGCTAATTTCGCTTGCAAAATGCTAAAAAAAAAAAAGCGCGAAAAAAACGCAAAAAAAAAATATGCGGATTTCTTGCAGAAAATTTCCGGTTTTCTTCAGGAAATTTCTGCAAGAAATCCTGACGTGTGCACATACCCTTAAGTTCATCTTCCCACCTACTCGTTTTCCCTCTTTCTCCACCCTTCCTCTTCTTTGATTGACAGCTCTGGCTTTATAGAGCCAGTGAATGGTGGAGCAAGATGCAAAGCAAGTAGGTGAGAGGCTGCACTTAAATGTTGGTCACACCAGCGGTGCACCGAGTGCCTATACTTGGTGGTTTGAACAGTCATTTTGTGCTGACACTGTCCCTTTAATGTAAGTGGATCTTAAAGAAACCACAATACTAAGGAGACAGGTGACAAACCAATGGAGATTATGCAGTGTCATTCTGGCTGTGATTGAGCAAGGTTCTGATGACCAGGGCTGTGGACTGTGAAGCCAAACCGACTCCACAGCACTGCCTCACTACTGAGCATGTACATAAAGTGCAGGACAGATTCATCTCCACTAAAAGCCCAGATCCTTAGGTCAAGGGCAGACATTTATAGGACATTTTATAACTTTCCAAAATTATGAAAACATTTACACTGCACTGAACTACTGAACCCAATTTAGTATATGTTTTAGAAGTCTGTCCATATTATACCAACTCCACCAGAATAGACTCCAACTCCACAGTCCTGCTGATGACCCCTGATATGTCACCCTAGGTTTTGGCCAGAGTTGCCTTTTAACTTTGTCCAATATGGATCATTTAGGTCCTTGCTGCTTTTTCTTAATAATCGTTTGCTAATTGTACAAATGGAAGAAATAGCTGGTAATCCTTTGATTTGTGCTTTTTATAATGTGTAATGTCTTTCATTTCTGTCTTGGTGTCAGGTGTTGGGAAGTCATGTCTACTACTGCAGTTCACCGACAAGAGGTTTCAGCCAGTCCACGACCTGACCATTGGTGAGTGAACAGAAAAGATGTCCTGCATTGTGCGGAGGGAATGGGGATTGGCATGACTTGGCATTCCGCCGTGTCAGACATTATGATTGCACTGGTTAGCGCTAGTAATACAGATATGTACATTTACTTTTCGTTGATGTCACTTATTGGAAGTTGTAAATCGTGAATCAAAACGTTTCTGCACATGACGGTGTATTCTGGCACTAGATATTTGCTGTCACTTGCGAACTTATTTTTGGTCTGTCCCCCACAACCTCCACACATTTTTCCATTATTTTTTAATAAATAATATAAAAACAACAAATTGTTTTTCTGCTGATTTGCAGTAAGTGCAATAGAGAGAAGTATCAAACACCTGCCCATCAATGATTGTGTTCATTACTACAGCTCTTCAACCCCTTCGTGACAGAGCCAATTTGGTACTTTTAATGACCGAGCCAATTTTTACAATTCTGACCACTGTCACTTTGAGGTTATAACTCTGGAACGCTTCAACGGATCCCGCTGATTCTGAGATTGTTTTTTCGTGACATATTGTACTTCATGTTAGTGGTAACATTTCTTCGATATTACTTGCAATTATTTATGAAAAAAACGGAAATATGGCGAAAATTTTTAAAATTTTGCAATTTTTAAACTTTGTATTTTTATGCCCTTAAATCAGAGAGATATGTCACGAAAAATAGTTAATAAAAAACATTTCCCACATGTCTACTTTACATCAGCACAATTTTGGAAACAAAATTTTTTTTTGTTAGGGAGTTATAAGGGTTAAAAGTTGACCAGCAATTTCTCATTTTTACAACACCATTTTTTTTTTAGGGACCACATCACATTTGAAGTCATTTTGAGGGGTCTATATGATAGAAAATAATGAAGTGTGACACCATTCTAAAAACTACACCCCTCAAGGTTCTCAAAACCACATTCAAAAAGTTTATTAACCCTTTACGTGCTTCACAGGAACTGAAACAATGTGGAAGGAAAAAATGAACATTTAACTTTTTTTGCAAACATTTTAATTCAGAACCATTTTTTTTATTTTCACATGTGTAAAAACAGAAATATAACCATAAATTTTGTTATGCAATTTCTCCTGAATACTCCAATACCCCATATGTGGGGGTAAACCACTGTTTGGGCGCACCGCAGAACTTGGAAGTGAAGGAGCGCCGTTTGACTTTTTCAATGCAGAATTGGCTGGAATTGAGATCGGACGCCATGTCGCGTTTGGAGAGCCCCTGATGTGCCTAAACAGTAGAAATCCCCCACAAGTGACCCCATTTTGGAAACTAGACCCCTTAACCCCTTCATGACCCAGCCTATTTTGACCTTAACCCCTTTCTGACATCAGACGTACTATCCCGTCCATGTGGGGTGGGCCCCTATGACCATGGACGGGATAGTACGTCCAGCGCGATCGGCGGCGCTCACGAGGGGAGCGCCGCCGATCGCGGCCCCGGGTGTCAGCTGTTTATCGCAGCTGACATCCGGCACTATGTGCCAGGAGCGGTCACGGACCGCCCCCGGCACATTAACCCCTGGCACACCGCGATCAAAGATGATCGCGATGTGCCGGCGGTGCAGGGAAGCATCGCGCAGGGAGGGGGCTCCCTGCGGGCTTCCCTGAGCCCCCCGCAGCAACGCGATGTGATCTCGTTGCTGCGAGGGTCTTACCTCCCTCCCTCCCTACTCGAGCCCCGGATCCAAGATGGCCGCGGATCCGGGTCCTGCAGGGAGGGAGGTGGCTTCACAGAGCCTGCTCAGAGCAGGCACTGTGAAGCAGCCTGCACTGCTCTCAGATCGGTGATCTGACAGAGTGATGTGCAAACTGTCAGATCACCGATCTGTGATGTCCCCCCCTGGGACAAAGTAAAAAAGTTAAAAAAAAAAATTTTTCAAATGTGTAAAAAAAAAATTAAAAAAAATATTCCAAAATAATGAAAAAAAAATATATATTATTCCCATAAATACATTTCTTTATCTAAATAAAAAAAAAAAAAACAATAAAAGTACACATATTTAGTATCGCCGCGTCCGTAACGGCCCGACCTATAAAACTGGCCCACTAGTTAACCCCTTCAGTAAACACCGTAAGAAAAAAAAAAAAAAACGAGGCAAAAAACAACGCTTTATTATCATACCGCCGAACAAAAAGTGGAATAACACGCGATCAAAAAGACAGATATAAATAACCATGGTACCGCTGACAACGTCATCTTGTCCCGCAAAAAACGAGCCGCCATACAGCATCATCAGCAAAAAAATAAAAAAGTTATAGTCCTGAGAATAAAGCGATGCCAAAATAATTATTTTTTCCATAAAATAGTTTTTATCGTATAAAAGCGCCAAAACATAAAAAAATGATATAAATGAGGTGTCGCTGTAATCGTACTGACCCAAAGACTAAAACTGCTTTATCAATTTTACCAAACGCGGAACGGTATAAACGCCTCCCCCAAAAGAAATTCATGAATAGCTGGTTTTTGGTCATTCTGCCTCACAAAAATCGGAATAAAAAGCGATCAAAAAATGTCACGTGCCCGAAAATGTTACCAATAAAAACGTCAACTCGTCCCGCAAAAAACAAGACCTCACATGACTCTGTGGACCAAAATATAGAAAAATTATAGCTCTCAAAATGTGGTAACGCAAAAAATATTTTTTGCAATAAAAAGCGTCTTTCAGTGTGTGACGGCTGCCAATCATAAAAATCCGCTAAAAAACCCACTATAAAAGTAAATCAAACCCCCCTTCATCACCCCCTTAGTTAGGGAAAAATTAAAAAAATGTATTTATTTCCATTTTCCCATTAGGGCTAGGGTTAGGGCTAGGGTTAGGGCTAGGGTTAGGATTAGGGTTAGGGCTAGGGTTAGGGCTAGGGCTACAGTTTGGGTTGGGGCTAAAGTTACAGCTAGTGTTTAGATTACATTTACGGTTGGGAATAGGGTTGGGATTAGGGTTAGGGGTGTGTCTGGGTTAGAGGTGTGGTTAGTGTTACTGTTGGGGTTAGGGGTGTGTTTGGATTAGGGTTTCAGTTATAATTGGGGGGTTTCCACTGTTTAGGCACATCAGGGGCTCTCCAAACGCGACATGGCGTCCGATCTCAATTCCAGCCAATTCTGCGTTGAAAAAGTAAAACAGTGCTTCTTCCCTTCCAAGCTCTCCCGTGTGCCCAAACAGGGGTTTACCCCAACATATGGGGTATCAGCGTACTCAGGACAAATAGGACAACAACTTTTGGGGTCCAATTTCTCCTGTTACCCTTGGGAAAATACAAAACTCGGGGCTAAAACATATTTTTTGTGGGAAAAAAAAAGATTTTTTATTTTCACGGCTCTGCGTTATAAACTGTAGTGAAACACTTGGGGGTTCAAAGTTCTCACAACACATCTAGATTAGTTCCCTGGGGGGTCTAGTTTCCAATATGGGGTCACTTGTGGGGGGTTTCTACTGTTTAGGTACATTAGGGGTTCTGCAAACGCAATGTGACGTCTGCAGACCATTCCATCTAAGTCTGCATTCCAAATGGCGCTCCTTCCCTTCTGAGCTCTGCCATGCGCTCAAACGGTGGTTTCCCCCAACATACGGGGTATCAGCGTACTCAGGACAAATTGGACAACAACTTTTGGGGTCGAATTTCTCCTCTTACCCTCGGGAAAATACAAAACTGGGGGCTAAAAATAATTTGGGGGGGAAAGATTTTTTTTTTTAATTTTCACGGCTCTGCGTTACAAACTGTAGTGAAACACTTGGGGGTTCAAAGCTATCACAACACATCTAGATGAGTTCCTTAGGGGGTCTAGTTTCCAAAATGGTGTCACTTGTGGGAGGTTTCTACTGTTTAGGTACATTAGGGGCTCTGCAAACGCAATGTGACACCTGCAGACCATTCCATCTAAGTCTGCATTCAAATGGCACTCCTTCCCTTCTGAGCCCTCCCATGTGCCCAAACAGTGGTTCCCCCCACATATGGTGTATCATCGCACTCAGGACAAATTGGGCAACAAATTTTGGGGTCCAATTTCTCCTGTTGCCCTCAGGAAAATACAAAACTGGGGGCTAAAAAAATAATTTTTGTGGGAAAAAAATTTTGTTTTATTTTTACGGCTCTGCATTATAAACTTCTGTGAAGCACTTGGTGGGTCAAAGTGCTCACCACACCTCTAGATAAGTACCTTAGGGGGTCTACTTTCCAAAATGGTGTCACTTGTGGGGGGTTTCAATGTTTAGGCACATCAGTGGCTCTTCAAACGCAACATGGCGTCCCATCTCAATTCCTGTCAATTTTGCTTTGAAAAGTCAAACGGCGCTCCTTCCCTTCCGAGCTCTCCCATCCGCCCAAACAGTGGTTTACCCCCACATATGGGGTATCAGCGTACTCAGGACAAATTGTACAACAACTTTTGGGGTCCAATTTCTTCTCTTACCCTTGGGAAAATAAAAAATTGGGGGCAAAAAGATAATTTTTGTGAAAAAATATGATTTTTTATTTTTACGGTTCTACATTATAAACTTCTGTGAAGCACTTGGTGGGTCAAAGTGCTCACCACACCTCTAGATAAGTTCCTTAGGGGGTCTACTTTCCAAAATGGTGTCACTTGTGGGGGGTTTCAATGTTTAGGCACATCAGTGGCTCTTCAAACGCAACATGGCGTCCCATCTCAATTCCTGTCAATTTTGCTTTGAAAAATCAAACGGCGCTCCTTCCCTTCCGAGCTCTCCCATCCGCCCAAACAGTGGTTTACCCCCACATATGGGGTATCAGCGTACTCAGGACAAATTGTACAACAACTTTTGGGGTCCAATTTCTTCTCTTACCCTTGGGAAAATAAAAAATTGGGGGCAAAAAGATAATTTTTGTGAAAAAATATGATTTTTTATTTTTACGGTTCTACATTATAAACTTCTGTGAAGCACTTGGTGGGTCAAAGTGCTCACCACACCTCTAGATAAGTTCCTTAGGGGGTCTACTTTCCAAAATGGTGTCACTTGTGGGGGGTTTCAATGTTTAGGCACATCAGTGGCTCTTCAAACGCAACATGGCGTCCCATCTCAATTCCTGTCAATTTTGCATTGAAAAGTCAAACGGCGCTCCTTCCCTTTCGAGCTCTCCCATCCGCCCAAACAGTGGTTTACCCCCACATATGGGCTATCAGCGTACTCAGGACAAATTGTACAACAACTTTTGGGGTCCAATTTCTTCTCTTACCCTTGGGAAAATAAAAAATTGGGGGCGAAAAGATCATATTTTTTCACAAAAATTATTTTTTATTTTTACGGTTCTACATTATAAACTTCTGTGAAGCACTTGGTGGGTCAAAGTGCTCACCACACCTCTAGATAAGTTCCTTAGGGGTCTACTTTCCAAAATGGTGTCACTTGTGGGGGGTTTCAATGTTTAGCCACATCAGGGGCTCTCCAAACGAAACATGGCGTCCCATCTCAATTCCAGTCAATTTTGCATTGAAAAGTCAAATGGCACTCCTTCGCTTCCGAGCTCTGCCATGCGCCCAAACAGTGGTTTACCCCCACATGTGTGGTATTGGCATACTCAGGACAAATTGTACAACAATGTTTGGGGTCCATTTTCTCCTGTTACCCTTGGTAAAATAAAACCAATTGGAGCTGAATTAAATTTTTTGTGAAAAAAAGTTAAATGTTCATTTTTATTTAAACATTCAAAAAATTCCTGTGAAGCACCAGAAGGGTTAATAAACTTCTTGAATATGGTTTTGAGCACCTTGAGGGGTGTAGTTTTTAGAATGGTGTCACACTTGGATATTTTCTATCATATAGACCCCTCAAAATGACTTCAAATGAGATGTGGTCCCTAAAATAAAATGGTGTTGTAAAAATGAGAAATTGCTGTTCAACTTTTAACCCTTATAACTCCCTAACAAAAAAAAATTTTGGTTCCAAAATTGTGCTGATGTAAAGTAGACATGTGGGAAATGTTACTTATTAAGTATTTTGTGTGACATATCTCTGTGATTTAATTGCATAAAAATTCAAAGTTGGAAAATTGCGAAATTTTCATAATTTTCGCCAAATTTCCGTTTTTCTCACAAATAAACGCAGGTACTATCAAAGAATTTTTACCATTGTCATGAAGTACAATATGTCACGAGAAAACAATGTCAGAATCACCAGGATCCATTGAAGCGTTCCAGAGTTATAACCTCCTAAAGGGACAGTGGTCAGAATTGTAAAAATTGGCCCGGTCATTAACGTGCAAACCACCCTTGGGGGTAAAGGGGTTAAAGACCATGCCGTTTTTTGCAATTCTGACCAGTGTCCCTTTATGAGGTAATAACTCGGGAACGCTTCAACGGATCCTTGCGGTTCTGAGACTGTTTTTTCGTGACATATTGGGCTTCATGTTAGTGGTAAATTTAGGTCAATAAATTCTGCGTTTATTTGTGATAAAAACGGAAATTTGGCGAAAATTTTGAAAATTTCGCAATTTTCACATTTTGAATTTTTATTCTGTTAAACCAGAGAGTTATGTGACACAAAATAGTTAATAAATAACATTTCCCACATGTTTACTTTACATCAGCACAATTTTGGAAACAAAATTTTTTTTTGCTAGGAAGTTATAAGGGTTAAAATTTGACCAGCGATTTCTCATTTTTACAACGAAATTTACAAAACCATTTTTTTTAGGGACCACCTCACATTTGAAGTCAGTTTGAGGGGTCTATATGGCTGAAAATACCCAAAAGTGACACCATTCTAAAAACTGCACCCCTCAAGGTACTCAAAACCACATTCAAGAAGTTTATTAACCCTTCAGGTGCTTCACAGCAGCAGAAGCAACATGGAAGGAAAAAATGAACATTTAACTTTTTAGTCACAAAAATAATCTTTTAGCAACAATTTTTTTATTTTGCCAATTGTAAAAGGAAAAACTGAACCACGAAAGTTGTTGTCCAATTTGTCCTGAGTACGCTGATACCTCATATGTGGGGGTAAACCACTGTTTGGGCGCATGGCAGGGCTTGGAAGGGAAGGAGCGCCATTTGACTTTTTGAATGAAAAATTGGCTCCACTCTTTAGCGGACACCATGTCACGTTTGGAGAGCCCCCGTGTGCCTAAAAATTGGAGCTCCCCCACAAGTGACCCCATTTTGGAAACTAGACCCCCCAAGGAACTTATCTAGCTGCATAGTGAGCACTTTGAACCCCCAGGTGCTTCACAAATTGATCCGTAAAAATGAAAAAGTACTTTTTTTTCGCCTCATTTTTTTCATTTTCACATGGGCAGTAGGATAAAATGGATCATAAAATTTGTTGGGCAATTTCTCCCGAGTACACCGATACCTCATATGTGGGGGTAAACCACTGTTTGGGCACTCGGCAGGGCTCGGAAGGGAAGGCGCGCCATTTGACTTTTTGAATGGAAAATTAGCTCCAATCATTAGCGGACACCATGTCACGTTTGGAGAGCCCCTGTGTGCCTAAACATTGGAGATCCCCCACAAATGACCCCATTTTGGAAACTAGACCCCCAAAGGAACTAATCTAGATGTGTGGTGAGGACTTTGAACTCCCAAGTGCTTCACAGAAGTTTATAATGCAGAGCCGTGAAAATAATAAATACGTTTTCTTTCCTCAAAAATAATTATTTAGCCCAGAATTTTTTAATTTTCCCAAGGGTAACAGTAGAAATTTGACCCCAATATTTGTTTTCCAGTTTCTCCTGAGTACGGTGATACCCCATATGTGGGGGTAAACTACTGTTTGGGCACATGCCGGGGCTCGGAATTGAAGTAGTGACGTTTTGAAATGCAGACTTTGATGGAATGCTCTGCGGGCGTCACGTTGCGTTTGCAGAGCCCCTGATGTGGCTTAACAGTAGAAATCCCCCACAAGTGACCCCATTTTGGAAACTAGACCCTGAAAGGAACTTATCTAGATGTGTGGTGAGCACTTTGAACCCCCAAGTGCTTCACAGAAGTTTATAATGCAGAGCCGTGAAAATAATAAATACGTTTTCTTTCCTCAAAAATAATTATTTAGCCCAGAATTTTTTATTTTCCCAAGGGTAACAGGAGAAATTGGACCCCAGTAATTGTTGCGCAGTTTATCCTGAGTATGCTGGTACCCCATATGTGGGGGTAAACCACTGTTTGGGCACACGTCGGGGCTCGGAAGTGAGGGAGCACCATTTGACTTTTTGAATACAAGATTGGCTGGAATCAATGGTGGCGCCATGTTGCGTTTGGAGACCCCTGATGTGCCTAAACAGTGGTAACCCCTCAATTCTACCTCCAACACTAACCCCCCCACACCCCTAACCCTAATCCCAACTGTAGCCATAACCCTAATCACAACCCTAACCACAACCCTAATTCCAACCCTAACCCTAACCCTATGTGCCCACGTTGAGGATTTGTGTGAGATTTTTCAGCATTATTTTTGAAAAATCCGCGGATAAAAGGCACTGCGTTTTACCTGCGGATTTTCCGCGGATTTCCAGTGTTTTTTGTGCGGATTTCACCTGCGGATTCCTATTGAGGAACAGGTGTAAAACGCTGCGGAATCCGCACAAAAAATTGACATGCTGCAGAAAATACAATGCAGCGTTTCCGCGCGGTATTTTCCGCACCATGGGCACAGCGGATTTGGTTTTCCATATGTTTACATGGTACTGTAAACCTGATGGAACACTGCTGCGAATCCGCAGCGGCCAATCCGCTGCGGATCCGCAGCCAAATCCGCACCATGTGCACATAGCCTAATTCTAAAGGTATGTGCACACGCTGCGGAAAACGCTGCGGATCCGCAGCAGTTTCCCATGAGTTTACAGTTCAATGTAAACCTACGGGAAACAAAAATCGCTGTACACATGCTGCGGAAAAACTGCACGGAAACGCAGGGGTTTACATTCCGCAGCATGTCACTTCTTTGTGCGGATTCCGCAGCGGTTTTACAACTGCTCCAATAGAAAATCGCAGTTGTAAAACCGCAGTGAAATCGCAGAAAAAACGCGGTAAATCCGCCATAAATACGCAGCGGTTTAGCACTGCGGATTTATGAAATCCGCAGCGGAAAAATCCGCAGAAGACCAGAAAACGTGTGCACATTCCTAACCCTACCCCTAACCCTATCCCTAACCCTAACCCTACCCCTAGCCCTAACCCTAACATTAGTGGGAAAAAAAAAATTCTTTCTTTTTTTATTGTCCCAACCTATGGGGGTGACAAAGGTGGGGGGGTCATTTATTATTTTTTTTATTTTGATCACTGAGATAGATTATATCTCAGTGATCAAAATGCACTTTGGAACGAATCTGCCGGCCGGCAGATTCGGGGGGCGCACTGCGCATGCGCCCGCCATTTTGGAAGATGGCGGCGCCCAGGGAGAAGACGGACGGACCCCGGCAGGATCGGTAAGTATGATGGGATGGGGGGAGCACGGGGGGGGGGGGGATCGGACCATAGGAGGGGTGGAACGGAGCGCGGGAGGGGTGGAACGGACCACGGGGGGGGGTAGAACGGAGCACGGGGGTGGATCGGAGTGCAGGGGGGGGTGATTGGAGCACGGGGGGGGGGGGGTGATTGGACCACGGGGGGAGCGGACAAGAGCAAGGGGGGAGCGGAGCACAGGACGGAGGGGAGCCGGAGCAGTGTACCGGACAGATCGGAGGGCTGGGGGGGCGATCGGTGGGGTGGGGGCACATTAGTGTTTCCAGCCATGGCCGATGATATTGCAGCATCGGCCATGGCTGGATTGTAATATTTCACCAGTTATAATAGGTGAAATATTACAAATCGCTCTGATTGGCTGTTGAAAGTGAAACTGCCAATCAGAGCGATCGTAGCCACGGGGGGTGAAGCCACCCCCCCTGGGCTAAACTACCACCCCCCCCTGGGCTAAACTACCACTCCCCCTGTCCCTGCAGATCGGGTGAAATGGGAGTTAACCCTTTCACCCGATCTGCAGGGACGCGATCTTTCCATGACGCCACATAGGCGTCATGGGTCGGATTGGCACCGACTTTCATGACGCCTACGTGGCGTCATGGGTCGGGAAGGGGTTAAGGAACTTATCTAGATGTGTGGTGAGCACTTTGAACCCCCAAGTGCTTCACGGAAGTTTATAACGTAGAGCCGTGAAAATAAAAAATCGCTTTTGTTTACACAAAAATGATCTTTTCGCCCACAAATTCTTATTTGCACAAGGGTAACAGGATAAATTAGACCACTAAAGTTGTTGTGCAATTTCTCCTGAGTACGTCGATACCCAATATGTGGGGGTAAACCACTGTTTGGGCGCACCGCAGAGCTTGGAAGAGAAGGAGTGCAGTTTTACTTTTTCAATGTAAAATTGGCTGGAATTGAGATCGGACGCCATGTCGCGTTTGGAGAGCCCCTGATGTGCCTAAACAGTAGAAATCCCCCACAAGTGACCCCATTTTGGAAACTAGACCCCCCATGGAACTTTTCTAGATGTGTGGGGAGAACTTTGAATGCCCAAGTGCTTCACAGAAGTTTAGAATGCAGAGTCGTGAAAATAAAAAATATTTTTTTTCCACAAAAAAGATATTGTAGCCCCCAAGTTTTTATTTTCACAAGGGTAACAGGAGAAATTGGACCCCAGAAGTTGTTGTTCAATTTATCCTGAGTACGCTGATGCCCCATATGTGGGGGTAAACCACTGTTTGGGCGCACGGCAGAGCTCGGAAGGGAAGGAGCGCCGGAAGGGAAGGAGCGACTTAGATAGAATGGCCTGTGGGCGTTATGTTGCGTTTGCAGAGCCCCTGATGTACCTAAACAGTAGTAACCCCCCACAAGTGACCCCGTTTTGGAAACTAGACCCCCCAAGGAACTTATCTAGATGTGTATTGAGAACTTTGAATGCCCAAGTGCTTCACAGAAGTTTATAATGCAGAGTCATAAAAATAAAAAATATTTTTTTTCCACAAAAAAGATTTTGTAGCCCCCAAGTTTTTATTTTCACAAGGGTAACAGGAGAAATTGGACCCCAGAAGTTGTTGTCCAATTTATCCCGAGTACGCTGATGCCCCATATGTTGGGGTAACCCACTGTTTGGGCGCACGGCAGAGCTCAGAAGGGAGGGAGCACCATTTGACTTTTTGAGCGCAAAATTGGCTGTCGTGTTTGGAGACCCCCTGATGTAACTAAACAGTGGAAACCCCCCAATTCTAGCTCCATCCCTAGCCCGAACACACCCCTAACCCTAATCCCAACCTGATCCATAATCCTAATCACTAACCCTAACGATAATCACAACCCTTACCCCAAAACAACCCTAATGTCAACCCTAACCATAACCCTAATCAAAACCCTAAATCCAACACACCCCTAATCCTAATCTCAACCCTAACCTCAAACCTAACCCTAATCCCAATACACCCCTAATCACAACCCTAACCTTAACCCTAATCCCAAACCTAACCCTAATCCCAAGCGTAACCCTAATGCCAACCCTAACCCTAATACCAACCCTAATCCAAACCCTAACCCTAATCCCAACTCTAACCCTAACCTTAGCCCCAACCCTAGCCCTAACTTTAGCCCCAACCCTAACCCTAAGGCTACTTTCACACTTGCGTCGTTTGGCATCCGTCGCAATCCGTCGTTTTGGACAAGAAACGGATCCTGCAAATGTGCCCACAGGATGCGTTTTTTGCCCATAGACTTGTATTGCCGACGGATCGTGACGGATGGCCACACGTTGCGTCCGTCGTGCACTGGATCAGTGTTTTGGCGGACCGTCAGCACAAAAAAACGTTCAATGTAACGTTTTTTGTACGTCGCATCCGCCATTTCTGACCGCACATGCGTGGCCGTAACTCCGCCCCCTCCTCCCCAGGACATAGATTGGGCAGCGGATGCGTTGAAAAACTACATCCGCTGCCCACGTTGTGCACAATTTTCACAACGTGCGTCGGTATGTCGGGCCGATGCATTGCAACGGCCCCGTACCGACGTAAGTGTGAAAGAAGCCTAACCCTAAATTTAGCCCCAACCCTAACCCTAAATTTAGCACCATCCCTAACCCTAAATTTAGCCCTAACCCTAACCCTAGCCCTAACCCTAATTTTAGCCCCAACTGCTCTTCTCCTGCCGGCCGGCAGATGGAGACAGATGGCGGGTGCACTGCGCATGCGCCCGCCATTTTCTTTTCCCCAGAAGATGCCGGCGGTCAGGAGGAGCAGCAGGAGGACCCAGGGACACCGGTAAGTATGATAGGGTCCCCGAACCCCCCTATTTCTCTGTCCTCTGATGTGCGATCACATCAAAGGACAGAGAATTACACTTTGCTTTTTTTTTTTTTTTTGCGGTCGCCGGTAAACAGTTAATTACCGGCAATCGCAAAACATGCTCTTAGATTCTCCCGGGGCCGTCCGGCGGGCGAACTGCGCATGCGCCCGCCATTTTGAAGATGCTGGCGCCCATCGGGAGCCACGAGGAGCACCGGAGGAGACAGGTGAGTATCGGGGGGCGATCGGGGACCCCTTTTCTCTGTCCTCTGATGTGCGATCACATCGGAGGACAGAGAAATTAAAAAGAAATCGCTTTTTTTTTTTTGCGATCGCCGGTAAACGGTTAATTACCGGCGATCGCAAAAGCGGGGTCGGTAAAAGACCCCCCGAATCATGTTCTCTGGACCCCGGAGAAAATCCGACTCTGGGGGGCGCTATTTACTTTTTCCACAGCGCCGTTAATTAACGGCGCTGTGGTTTAAGTACCCTTAGCGGCCGCCGTTAAAAGGCGTATCGGCGGTCGCTAAGGGGTTTAAGGGAACCTGTCACCCCCATAATCAAAGGTGAGCTAAGCCCACCGGCTTCAGAGGCTTATCTACAGCATTCTGTAACGCTGTAGATAAGCCCCCGATATATCCTGAAATATGAGAAAAAGAGGTTAGATTATACTCACCCAGGGGCTTTCCCACTGCGGTTCGGTCCGATGGGTGTCGTGGTCCGGTCCAGCACCTCCCATGTTCTTACTATGATGTCCTTTTCTCTCCGGCGTACTTTGTCTGTCCTGTTGAGGGCAGAGCAAAGTACTGCAGTGTGCTCTGGCGCTGGGAAAGGTCAGAGAGGCCCGTCGCCTGCGCACTGCAGTGCTTTGCTCTGCCCTCAACAGGTCAGATAAAGTACGCTTGCGCCGGAGCCGCAGCGTGAAGACAAGAAGTGGACGTCATCCTATGAAGATGGGAGGTCCCGGACCGCGACGCCCATCGGACTGCCCGCCCAGGTGAGTATAATCTAACCTTTTTTTCTCATGTTTCAGGATACATTGGGGGCTTATGTACAGCATTCCAGAATGCTGTAGATAAGCCCCTGATGCCGGTGGGCTTAGCTCTCCGTCGATTTTGGGGGTGACAGGTTCCCTTTAATGCCCTGTATAATCTCAGGATTGCGTTGAGCTTTATTATAGTACAATATATATTGACCCTGTCCATCAAACCCTACATCCAAGTCCTTTTTTCAACCCCAAATTCACTAAGTTGTTGGTGTATGCCCTCATCTCTCACCTTGACTCCTGCACTATCCTCTGTGGCATCCCTGCTAACACTCTCGCACCTCTCCAGTCTGTCCTTAACTCTGCTGACTGAGTGATCCACCTCTCCTGTCCTCACAACACCACCTTCTGTCTTACGTTCCTCACCCAATCACCTCCAAGACTCCTGGGCATCCCCCATCCTTTACCAAGCGTTTCTGGCCAGAAATGTGTGCATCGGTGATCCCCGTTACGTGATCAGGGGTCATCGGCGCGTCGGCATGACAACCAGAGGTCTCCTTGAGACTTCTATGGTTGTTGATGCCAGATTGTTGTAAGGCTGGAGTCACACTTGCCGTATAAAAAAATCGGTCCGATTTTGACAGCCGAGAATCGCACAAATGTTCCTGATCAGTGATCCGTATGTAATCCATTTGCAATGCGAGGAGGCAATTTCCTCGCATCTAGTAACAGTGAAATATCCGTATGGCATCCGTATGCAATGCGATTTTAACATGAACTTTTACATACAGCAGTTTTCTCTACGTAAAAGCTCATTTTAAAATCGCATTGTAAAACAAAGCTGTAATCATCGTTTTAATACCATATAATCTTCAAAACATATTTATAGAGAGAGATATAGATTAAAAGCCGGCAACTGACCTGCTGCGTACAGTATAGAATAGATATATACATGTACAATAGGTGTGTGTGCATGCATACATGCATACATACATGCATGCATACATACATACATGCATGCATGCATACATACATAAATACATACATACACACTGCTCAGTACCAATGCTTTCTGGCTGATGTTTTGGTCACTTTTGAATGTTGGTTGTGCCTTCACACTTGTGGTAGCATGAGACGGACTCTACAACCCACACAAGTGGCTCAGGTAGTGCAGCTCATCCAGGATGGCACATCAATGCAAGCTGTGGCAAGAAAGTTTGCTGTATCTGTCAACATAGTGTCCAGAGGTTGGAGGCGCTACCAGGAAGACAGGCCAGTACATCAGGAGACGTGGAGGGGGCCGTAGGAGGGCAACAACCCAGCAGCAGGACCGCTACCTCAGCCTTTATGCAAGGAGAAACAGGAGGAGCAATGCAAGAGCCCTGCAAATTGACCTCCAGCAGGCCACAAATGTGCATGTCTGCACAAACGGTTAGAACCGACTCCATGAGGATGGACTGAGTGCTCGACATCCACAGATGGGGGTTGTGCTCACAGCCCTACACAATGCAGGACGCTTGGCAATTGCCACAAAACACCAGGATTGGCAAATTTGCCATTGGCGCCCTGTGCTCCTCACAGATGAAAGCAGATTCACGCTGAGCACATGACAGTCTGATGCCATGTAGAGCGAACTGCTGCCTGCAACATCCTTCAGCATGACCAGTTTGGCAGTGGGTCAGTAATGGTGTGGGCCAGCATTTCTTTGGAGGGCAGCAAAGCCCTCCATGTGCTGGCCAGAGGTAGCCTGACTGCAATTGGGTACCGAGATGAGATCCTCAGACCCCTTGTGAGACTATATTCTGGTGCGGTTGGCCCTGGGTTCCTCCTAATGCAGGACAATGCCAGACCTCATGTGGCTGGAGTGTGTCAGCAGTTCTTGCAAGATAAAGGCATTGAAGCTATGGACTGGCCCGCCCGTTCCCAAGACCTGAATCCGATTGAACACATCTGGGACATCATGTCTCACACCATCTATCAATGTCACATTGCACCACCAACTGTCCAGGAGTTGGCTAATGCTGTAGTCCAGGTCTGGGAGGAGATCCCTCGGGTGACCATCCGCCGCCTCATCAGGAGCATGTCCAGGCGTTGTAGGGAGATTATACAGGCACGTGGAGGCCACACACACTACTGAGCATCATTTCCTTGTCTTGAGGCATTTCCACTGAAGTTGGATCAGCCTGTAACTTCATTTTCCACTTTGATTTTGAGCATCATTCCAACTCCAGACCTCCGTGGGATATCAGTTGTGATTTAGGTTGATAATTTTTAGGTTTTATTGTTCTCAATATACAGTATATATAATATATAATATGTGCCTTGCGAAAGTATTCGGCTCCCTGGAACTTTTAAACCTTCTCCCACATGTCGTGCTTCAAACATAGATACCAAATATAATTTTTTGGTGAAGAATCAACAACAAGTGGAACACAATTGTGAAGTTGACCGAAATGTATTGGTTATTTAAAAAAAAAAAAATTAAATTCCAAAACTGAAAAGTGGGCCTGCAATATTATTCGGCCCCTTTAACTTAATACTTTGTTGTGCCACCTTTTGCTGTGATTACAGCTGCAATTCGCTTGGGGTATGTCTCTATCAGTTTTGTACATCGAGAGACTGAGATTCTTGCCTATTCTTCCTTGGCAAACAGCTCGAGCTCAGTGAGGTTTGATGGAGATCGTTTGTGAACAGCAGTTTTCAGCTCTTTCCACAGATTCTCGATTGGATTGAGGTCTGGACTTTGACTTGGCCATTCTAACACCTGGATACATTTATTTGTGAACCATTCCATTGTAGATTTTGCTTTATGTTTGTGATCATTATCTTGTTGGAAGACAAATCTCCGTCCCAGTCTCAGGTTTTCTGCAGACTCAAACAGGTTTTCTTCAAGAATGGTCCTGTATTTGGCTCCATCCATCTTCCCATCAATTGCAACCATCTCCCCTGTCCCTGCTGAAGAAAAGCAGGCCCAAATCATGATGCTGCCACCACCATGTTTGACAGTGGGGACTGTGTGTTCAGGGTAATGAGCTGTGATGCCTTTACACCAAACATATGGTTTGGCATTGCTGCCTAAAAGTTTGTTGGGTCTTTGGCACAAACGTCACTGACATGCGCAGTAGGCGTATGAGGAAGCCGAAGACCTGGCGTGCATAAAAAATATATAATCGTAAGTGTTCTTTAATCATGTTTCACGGGACAGGGACACGTGAATTTTTTAAAGGGAAGGTACCGCATTTGTAGGTCATTAATAAATCACTGTAATATAGCATAACATGCTGCTATAAGCAAGTTTGAAATGCATGTGAAACAGATTTCATGTGTTATGAGTTTAAAGAAGGCACTGGCGGCTGACATCTTGGTTTTGCAGCAGTAGCAGGGCACTATCAGTGTTAGATTACAGCACCCCATGGACATAGAGTTAGCCGGTCTATTATCTCCTATCTCTAACATTGCAGCAGCATTAGCAGTGAGCTGGGCACGCCTCTGTGGGCTGCACAACTCACTGCTGTAGGTGTGACTAGCTGCCATTTTATTATAGCCCAGTGCTATCTGCCGAGCTCCACTTACTCTCTATCGCAGGACAGAAGAAGCCCTCACTGCTCCTCTGTACTCCAAGCAGGCACACATCCTCTGCTTCTCACACCCTGCCCTGTGTGCTTCCCCTGCTGTGTCTCTGCCTCCCCCTCACACACAGTCCCTGTGATCTCTGGTAAGCTGCACTCACAGCCTAGAGAGAGCAGGGCAGCTCACAGGACAGGGATTAAGGTGGGGGAAGGGGGATGGCACGAATGTTATTCACAAAAAATGCTGCTGAGCGCACTGTGTTCTGCTCCTCTGTAAACAAGCTGTGCCTCTGATGCAGTAGCTGCTGGTGATAGCAGGTCACAGGGCAGTCACACACAAAATGGCGCTGCCCTGTGATGCTGCTCTTCATTCTGCCCCAGGGATATTAGACCACCCAAAAGGTTAGGGAAATGGTGATGTCAGCAGTTACTGCCCCAATTTTCCAGCAAAGAGTAAAGCTGCTAAATGTTACTATAACTGCTTGAGGTCTAAAACGGAAAATGCTCCCCCTAGTGGTAAATATGTATATTTGTAGAAAAATATACAATATTTTTCATATAGAAATGTTTGCAAACAGTGCAAACATTGCATTAATACATTTTAATTACTATTTTAAGCTTAATTTCACAAAAAAAAACAAAATACAAGGAAACTGGTGGCACCTTCCCTTTAAATTGATTATTTAGTAAATCTTAATTATAATCACGTAGCATGAAATGTTAGATATATATATATATATATATATATATATATCTATCTATCTCTATAATGAATCTGAAAAGATTGTCTAAATATGCACCTATGCACTTTATTAATCACTTGTCATGAACGCACTATTTTCAAGTTTTCTATCATTGTTTTTAAGAAATTTATTAATGAGAAATGTATGTATAATCAGTGACACATTTTAATTCGTTTGTCGGCTTCTTTGAAATAATTGCAGAAGCCGATAGGAGACATGGTTTACATACAGTAAACCATTGCAGAACAGTTAGATTTTATATATGTCAGTGACTAATACTGTTATTACTATGTGTGTGTAAAATTTGGGACCCGTATGTATTTAAGAAAATACTGTATTCATGGAAAAAACTGGCGTGGGTTCCCACGCAATTTTGTACGCTAGAGAGGAAAAGCCAGTGACTGAACACAGATATTAATAGCTTAGAGAGGGTCCATGGTCACTGCCCCCCCCCCCCCCCCACACCTGCTAAAAACATCTTCCCCCAGCCACACCAGAATAGGTGCATCTGTAAAATGCGCCAATTCTGGCACTTAGCCTCTTTCTTCCCACTGCCCCATAGCGGTGACATGTGGGGTAATAAGGGGTTAATGTCACCTTTGTGACATTATTATTATTATTTATTATTATAGCGCCATTTATTCCATGGCGCTTTACATGTGAGGAGGGGTATACATAATAAAACAAGTACAATAATCTTGAACAATACAAGTCACAACTGGTACAGGAGGAGAGAGGACCCTGCCCGCGAAGGCTCACAATCTACAAGGGATGGGTGAGGATACAGTAGGTGAGGGTAGAGCTGGCCGTGCAGCAGTTTGGTCAATCGGTGGTTACTGCAGGTTGTAGGCTTGTCGGAAGAGGTGGGTCTTCAGGTTCTTTTTGAAGACATTAAGCCCATTAGTAATGGAGAGGTGTCAATAAGATGCCTATCCATTACTAATCCTAAAGATTGTAAAGGATTAAATATAGACATATACACAAACCCACAATAAAGTATTTTAAAGGGAATCTGTCACCCCAAAAATGGCCTATAAACTAAGGCCACCGGCATCAGGGGCTTAACTACAGCATTCTGTAATGCTGTAGATAAGCCCCCGATGTAGCCTGAAAGGTAAGAAAAACAGGTTATATTATACTCACCCAGGGGCCTTCCCGCTGTGGTCCGGTCTGATGGGCGTCGCGGTCCGGGTCCGGCACCTCGTATTTTAATACGATCATGTCCTCTTCTTGTCTTCTTGCTGCGGCTCCTGCGCAGGTGTAGTTTGTCATGAAATGAAAGACCACAGTTTTATTCACATCTTTATTCTTCTGCCATTCCAAACGTTGCCCTCGATCTGATGTAATATATGATAAAATAAAAAGCCAACAATATACCTGTCCGGCGTACAGTCAGTCCCAAGGCATAATGCAAATCTGGGGTATTATTATTATTATTTTTTATTTATATAGCACAATTCCATGGTGCTGTACTTGAGAAAGGGGTTACGTACAGAGTTACAATGACAAACTGGTACAGAGGGGAGAGGACCCTGTCCTTGCGGACTTACATTCTATGGGGTATATACAGAGTACAACTGGGAGCGTTGCTAATGCGACCGCCCCCGGCTGTAAACTACTGGGGAATGAATGAGATGCAGGGAGCAGAGCTTCAGTGACTATCAGTGACGTCACTGAAGCTGCGCTCCCTCACAGCATGAACTCGTGAGCGTGGGAAAATGCCAGCTTTTTTTTTTAAGCAAAGTGTGGAATTGTTTTTCACCAGTTAGATAAAAAAGAACCTAGACATGTTTGGTGTCCTGACCAGGAGACTCACAACGGCAGGTCAGTTTTAGCATTTAATGAACCTAACAAAAAAGCCAAACATAAAACAAGTGTATGATTGCACGTTTTTTGCAGTTTCACCGCACTTGGAATTTTCTTCCCGTTTTCTAGTACATGACCAGGTAAAACCAATGGTGTCGTTCAAAAGTACAACTCGCCCAGCAAATAATAAGCCATCACATGGCCATATTGACAGAAAAATAAAAGTTATGGCTCTGGGAAGGAGGGAAGCGAAAACCGAAAACGCAAAACCGAATAAAGCTCTGGGGGTTAAGGGGTTAAGTGGTTCCCTTTTAAGGCATATCTAATAAAAATTTAATTTGAGGGTAATTTTTTGTGGATTTCTGTAATCTTAAATATTAAAGAGTAAAAAGAAAATACCTAGTTTCTCCTGCAGTAAGAAAAACCAGATCAAATATTGCAATGGACAACTGTCATGGGGTGAGAAGTATGATATGATACCGCTCAAAAAGTCACCCAATCATGAAAAAGCGATCTTGTATGCGCATGAGTATATGGGACAGATAAATGTGTAAAAAAAAATTAGAGGTATAGGACCATTCCTTTATCCTGTTTGGGGAGTTAAATTGAAACCTGTGCACACCTCTAGGGGCACCAAGGTGTCAGACCCTCTGCGGCAAAAGAAATGGCAACATGTAACAATAGATAGATTAGAGGTATAGGACCATTCATTTCATTTTGTTCCGACAGTGGAACTAGAACACATACACTCCAGAGGAAAGAAGGGGCGGACAGTAGCCTTGTTAGTCCCTATAGGGCTAGTAAGCTAATCCCAGTACTCCTGCCCTGACAAGGCCAGTCCACAGCTACCCCTAGGCTGAATGGCCCTGCACTCTCCCTTGTAGTTGTGTCCTCTGGAGGATACAACCAGTAAGAAGGACACACTCCCTGTGAAAGTACACCACTGGTCTGGTGAGAATGTTCCAAATTATATACTTTCACACATGACTATTATGTTATGTTGTTGTCATGTATTATCCTTAGGCCTTTATTTGCCTCTAGAGGTGTGTATGGGTTCTCCGACCGGCGGTACTGATTTTACCGCTGAGCAGAGGCAGTGTTTACCACGCTGGAATGCACATGAGTGTGGCAATCATTGGATGTTCGGGCCCCCAATTCAAGCAAATGGGGTTCGGGTTCTGTTTTTGTACCCGAACCAAACTTTTTTTAAAATTGTTTGGGCGAACCTGCCGGACCCGAACATCGAGGGGTTTGCCCATCACTTATGTTCAAGATTTACGTTGGTAGATCCCTACCCTTACTCGTATAAGTCCGCTGTATTCATATAGATAGTGCACCCGACCCTTACTCGTATAAGTCCACTGTATTCATATAGATAGTGCACCCGACCCTTACTCGTATAAGTCCGCTGTATTCATATAGATAGTGCACCCGACCCTTACTCGTATAAGTCCACTGTATTCATATAGATAGTGCACCCGACCCTTACTCGTATAAGTCCACTGTATTCACATAGATAGTGCACCCAACCCTTAGGCTAAGTTCACACTTTGCGGATTCCGCAGCAGAATTCCAAAATCCGCAGTGAAAACCCGTCGCGGTTTTTACATGCGGATTTATCGCGGTTTTTACTGCGGTTTCTTCTGCGGATTTTAATCTGCAGTTTCCTATTGGAGCAGGTGAAAATCCGCAGAAAAGAAGTGACATGCTGTGGAATGTAATCCGCTGCGTTTCCGCGCGGTTTTTTCCGCAGTATGTGCACAGTGTTTTTTGTTTCCCATAGGTTTACATTGTACTGTAAACTCATGGGAAACTGCTGCAGATCCGCAGCGGTCAAATCCGCTGCGGATCCGCAGCAAAATCCGCAAAGTGTGAACATAGCCTAACTCATATAAGTCCACTATATTCATATAGATAGTGCACCCGACCCTTACTCGTATAAGTCCACTGTATTCATATAGATAGTGCACCCGACCCTTACTCGTATAAGTCCACTATATTCATATAGATAGTGCACCCGACCCTTACTCGTATAAGTCCACTATATTCATATAGATAGTGCACCCGACCTTTACTCGTATAAGTCCACTATATTCATATAGATAGTGCACCCGACCTTTACTCGCATAAGTCCACTATATTCATATAGATAGTGCACCCGACCCTTACTCGTATAAGTCCACTGTATTCATATAGATAGTGCACCCGACCCTTAAGGTACCGTCACACTTAGCGACGCTGCAGCGATACCGACAACGATCCGGATCGCTGCAGCGTCGCTGTTTGGTCGCTGGAGAGCTGTCACACAGACAGCTCTCCAGCGACCAACGATCCCGAGGTCCCCGGTAACCAGGGTAAACATCGGGTAACTAAGCGCAGGGCTGCGCTTAGTAACTCGATGTTTACCCTGGTTACCAGTGAAGACATCGCTGAATCGGTGTCACACACGCCGATTCAGCGATGTCTACGGGGAGTCCAGCGACGAAATAAAGTTCTGGACTTTCTTCCCCGACCAGCGACAGCACAGCAGGGGCCTGATTGCTGCTGCCTGTCACACTGGACGATATCGCTAGCGAGGACGCTGCAACGTCACGGATCGCTAGCGATATCGTCTAGTGTGACAGTACCTTTACTCGTATAAGTCCACTATATTCATATAGATAGTGCACCCGACCCTTACTCGTATAAGTCCACTGTATTCATATAGATAGTGCACCCGACCCTTTACTCGTATAAGTCCACTGTATTCATATAGATAGTGCACCCGACCCTTACTCGTATAAGTCCACTGTATTCATATAGATAGTGCACCCGACCCTTTACTCGTATAAGTCCACTGTATTCATGAGCCCATCACTTCTAACCCTTGTTACACTACTCAATGGCGCAGCAATTATGTAATCTTAATGGGATTGAAAGAAATACAATATTCATGACCTAGTTTGATTTTGGATCAGCTGGATGCAATCATTGACCAGTCAGATCGTCATTGCTCCGTTCCATGTGTAGTGCTACTGCCGGGTACGGTAAATCAGCTCTTATTCTCTTAAAGAGATTGTCTATCTGTTTTTTGAAAATTCCTATCCCTGACTGCATTTTATTTTATTTATTGAAACGCCCAAATGACACCTCACCCTCCCCAGGTCCAATGTTAAGTCTCCACCTCTGCCCCAGGTCCGTTGTCTGCAGTGGACGTCACATTGTCGTCGCTGCAGCCAATCAGTGAGTGCATCGCCTCTTCCTGCATAGAACAATACATTCAGCCCCAGCCAGTGTTGAAAACAGCTGATGTGAGGTCGTGCCGGATCCCCAGTGATCTGATACTCCGCATCGGTTATCAGTATTTATATGCCTGGACAATCCCTTTAACAGAATTTGTTTGGTTGGCTGCAGCTTTCCCTGACAAAATTCATGGTTCACAAGAAGTGGATTGATCCCGATTGCCCCTAGGGGCCACATTTTTAAGAGCACTGACTTAAAGTCCTAAAGAACTGCTCCCCGAGGTTACATGTAGAAATGAGGCAATAAAATAATTGTTCTCCTATCCTGATAGATGGCAGTGTGGCCTCATTATATCCGGAGGTCGCAGTGCCTGCTTGGAGCTGACAAACACAAGTGCTTGGGATTTTCTGTGTATCACAAGGTTTATCATCAGTGAGTGATACATGTCGTGTGTTCAGCATGTATGGAGCCCCTGTACTAGCTGGCAACGTTAATTGTAAGAGACATTATGGGATCGAATGGATGAATGAGTATTTTTTATTTTCTTACCAGCTTTTGCAAAATAAAACTTACAGCGTTTCTTTCACCAGTGTGGGGCTGCCCTTTTTATGTAATAGTGATTTTAATAAATATCATCTGTTAATAAAAGTGTCCAGAAATCACGCTGTGCAGTAGCCCAGCATTCGGGTTACTTCTGGCCACTTTTATTAACAAGTGATCATTAGCAACCTCACCAATCCAGTGATGCCCACCTCTTTAAATATAAAAGGCAGTCACAAGTAGGTACTAGTTACCGTATATACTCGAGTATAAGCCGACCCGAGTATAAGCCGACCCCCCTAATTTTGCCACAAAAAAACTGGGAAAACTTTTTGACTCGAGTATAAGCCTAGGGTAGGAAATGCAGCAGCTACCGGTGAATTTCAAAAATAAAAATCGATGCTCCATACCGTTCATTATAGCCCCATGCAGTCATGGCCAAAAGTATTGACACCCCTGCAATTCTGTCAGATAATACTCATTTTCATCCTGCTCCTGAAAATGATTGCAAACACAAATTATTTGGTATTATTATCTTCATTTAATTTGTCTTAAATGAAAAAACACAAAAGAGCAAAAAGCAAAACATTGATCATTTCACACAAAACTCCAAAAATGGGCCAGACAAAAGTACTGGCACCCTCAGCCTAATACTTGGTTGCACAACATTTAGCCAAAATAACTGCGACCAACCGCTTCCAGTAACCATCAATGAGTTTTATACAATGCTCTGCTGGAATTTTAGACCATTCTTCTTTGGCAAACTGCTCCAGGTTCCTGATATTTGAAGGGTGCCTTCTCCAAACTGAAATTTTTACATCTCTCCACAGGTGTTCTATGGGATTCAGGTCTGGACTCATTGCTGGCCACCTTAGAAGTCTCCAGTGCTTTCTCTCAAACCATTTTCTAGTGCTTTTTGAAGTGTGTTTTGGGTCATTGTCCTGCTGGAAGACCCATGACCTCTGAGGAAGACCCACCTTTCTCACACTGGGCCCTACATTATGCTGCAAAATTTGTTGGTAGTTTTCAGACTTCATAATGCCATGCACACGGTCAAGCAGTCCAGTGCCAGAGGCAGCAAAGCAACCCCAAAACATCAGGGAACCTCCGCCATGTTTGACTGTAGGAACCGTGTTCTTTTCTTTGAATGCCTCTTTTTTTTCTCCTGTAAACTCTATGTTGATGCCTTTGCCCAAAAAGCTCTACTTTTGTCTCATCTGAGCAGAGAACATTCTTCCAAAACGTTTTAGGCTTTTTCAGGTAAGTTTTGGCAAACTCCAGCCTGGCTTTTTTATGTCTCGGGGTAAGAAGTGGGGTCTTCCTGGGTCTCCTACCATACAGTCCCTTTTCATTCAGACGCCGACGGATATTACGGGTTGACACTGTTGTACCCTCGGACTGCAGGGCAGCTTGAACTTGTTTGGATGTTAGTCGAGGTTCTTTATCCAACATCCGCACAATCTTGCGTTGAAATCTTTTGTCAGTTTTTCTTTTCCGTCCACATCTAGGGAGGTTAGCCACAGTGCCATGGGCTTTAACCCCTTTACCCCCAAGGGTGGTTTGCACGTTAATGACCGGGCCAATTTTTACAATTCTGACCACTGTCCCTTTATGAGGTTATAACTCTGGAACGCTTCAATGGATCCTGGTGATTCTGACATTGTTTTCTCGTGACATATTGTACTTCATGACAATGGTAAAAATTATTTGATATAACCTGCGTTTATTTGTGAAAAAAACGGAAATTTGGCGAAAATTATGAAAATTTCGCAATTTTCCAACTTTGAATTTTTATGCAATTAAATCACAGAGATATGTCACACAAAATACTTAATAAGTAACATTTCCCACATGTCTACTTTACATCAGCACAATTTTGGAACCAAAATTTTTTTTTGTTAGGGAGTTATAAGGGTTAAAAGTTGACCAGCAATTTCTCATTTCTACAACACCATTTTATTTTAGGGACCACATCTCATTTGAAGTCATTTTGAGGGGTCTATATGATAGAAAATACCCAAGTGTGACACCATTCTAAAAACTACACCCCTCAAGGTGCTCAAAACCATATTCAAGAAGTTTATTAACCCTTCTGGTGCTTCACAGGAATTTTTTGAATGTTTAAATAAAAATGAACATTTAACTTTTTTTCACAAAAAATGTAATTCAGCTCCAATTTGTTTTATTTTACCAAGGGTAACAGGAGAAAATGGACCCCAAAAGTTGTTGTACAATTTGTCCTGAGTACGCTGATAGCCCATATGTGGGGGTAAACCACTGTTTGGGCGGATGGGAGAGCTCGGAAGGGAAGGAGCGCCGTTTGACTTTTCAATGCAAAATTGACAGGAATTGAGATGGGACGTCATGTTGCGTTTGAAGAACCACTGATGTGCCTAAACATTGAAACCCCCCACAAGTGACACCATTTTGGAAAGTAGACCCCCTAAGGAACGTATCTAGAGGTGTGGTGAGCACTTTGACCCACCAAGTGCTTCACAGAAGTTTATAATGTAGAACCGTAAAAATAAAAAATCATATTTTTTCACAAAAATTATCTTTTTGCCCCCAATTTTTTATTTTCCCAAGGGTAAGAGAAGAAATTGGACCCCAAAAGTTGTTGTACAATTTGTCCTGAGTACGCTGATAGCCCATATGTGGGGGTAAACCACTGTTTGGGCGGATGGAAGAGCTCGGAAGGGAAGGAGCGCCGTTTGACTTTTCAATGCAAAATTGACAGGAATTGAGATGGGACGTCATGTTGCGTTTGAAGAACCACTGATGTGCCTAAACATTGAAACCCCCCACAAGTGACACCATTTTGGAAAGTAGACCCCCTAAGGAACTTATCTAGAGGTGTGGTGAGCACTTTGACCCACCAAGTGCTTCACAGAAGTTTATAATGTAGAACCGTAAAAATAAAAAATCATATTTTTTCACAAAAATTATCTTTTTGCCCCCAATTTTTTATTTTCCCAAGGGTAAGAGAAGAAATTGGACCCCAAAAGTTGTTGTACAATTTGTCCTGAGTACGCGGATACCCCATATGTGGGGGTAAACCACTGTTTGGGTGGATGGGAGAGCTCGGAAGGGAAGGAGCGCCGTTTGACTTTTCAAAGCAAAATTGACAGGAATTGAGATGGGACGCCATGTTGCGTTTGAAGAGCCACTGATGTGCCTAAACATTGAAACCCCCCACAAATGACACCATTTTGGAAAGTAGACCCCCTAAGGAACTTATCTAGAGGTGTGGTGAGCACTTTGACCCACCAAGTGCTTCACAGAAGTTTATAATGCAGAGCCGTAAAAATAAAACAAAATTTTTTTCCCACAAAAATTATTTTTTTAGCCCCCAGTTTTGTATTTTCCTGAGGGTAACAGGAGAAATTGGACCCCAAAATTTGTTGCCCAATTTGTCCTGAGTGCGATGATACACCATATGTGGGGGGAACCACTGTTTGGGCACATGGGAGGGCTCAGAAGGGAAGGAGTGCCATTTGAATGCAGACTTAGATGGAATGGTCTGCAGGTGTCACATTGCGTTTGCAGAGCCCCTAATGTACCTAAACAGTAGAAACCCCCCACAAGTGACACCATTTTGGAAAGTAGACCCCCTTAGGAACTTATCTAGATGTGTGCTGAGCGCTTTGACCCACCAAGGGCTTCACAGAAGTTTATAATGGAGAGCCGTAAAAATAAAACAAAAATTTTTTCCCACAAAAATTATTTTTAGCCCCCAGTTTTGTATTTTCCCGAGGGTAAAAGGAGAAATTCGACCCCACAATTTGTTGTCCAATTTGTCCTGAGTGCGCTGATACCCCATATGTGGGGGGGAACCACTGTTTGGGCGCATGGGAGGGCTCGGAAGGGAAGGAGCTCCATTTGGAATGAGGACTTAGATGGAATGGTCTGCAGGTGTCACATTGCATTTGCAGAGCCCCTAATGTACCTAAACAGTAGAAACCTCCCACAAGTGACACCATTTTGGAAACTAGACCCCCTAAGGAACTCATCTAGATGTGTTGTGATAGCTTTGAACCCCCAAGTGTTTCACTACAGTTTGTAACGCAGAGCCGTGAAAATTAAAAAAAAAAATCTTTCCCCCCAAAATTATTTTTTAGCCCCCAGTTTTGTATTTTCCCGAGGGTAAGAGGAGAAATTCGACCCCAAAAGTTGTTGTCCAATTTGTCCTGAGTGCGCTGATACCCCATATGTGGGGGGGAACCACTGTTTGGGCGCATGGGAGGGCTCGGAAGGGAAGGAGCTCCATTTGGAATGAGGACTTAGATGGAATGGTCTGCAGGTGTCACATTGCATTTGCAGAGCCCCTAATGTACCTAAACAGTAGAAACCTCCCACAAGTGACACCATTTTGGAAACTAGACCCCCTAAGGAACTCATCTAGATGTGTTGTGATAGCTTTGAACCCCCAAGTGTTTCACTACAGTTTGTAACGCAGAGCCGTGAAAATTAAAAAAAAAAATCTTTCCCCCCAAAATTATTTTTTAGCCCCCAGTTTTGTATTTTCCCGAGGGTAAGAGGAGAAATTCGACCCCAAAAGTTGTTGTCCAATTTGTCCTGAGTACGCTGATACCCCGTATGTTGGGGGAAACCAACGTTTGAGCGCATGGCAGAGCTCGGAAGGGAAGGAGCGCCATTTGGAATGCAGACTTAGATGGAATGGTCTGCAGACGTCACATTGCGTTTGCAGAACCCCTAATGTACCTAAACAGTAGAAACCCCCCACAAGTGACCCCATATTGGAAACTAGACCCCCCAGGGAACTAATCTAGATGTGTTGTGAGAACTTTGAACCCCCAAGTGTTTCACTACAGTTTATAACGCAGAGCCGTGAAAATAAAAAATCTTTTTTTTTCCCACAAAAAATATGTTTTAGCCCCGAGTTTTGTATTTTCCCAAGGGTAGCAGGAGAAATTGGACCCCAAAAGTTGTTGTCCTATTTGTCCTGAGTACGCTGATACCCCATATGTTGGGGTAAACCCCTGTTTGGGCACACGGGAGAGCTCGGAAGGGAAGAAGCACTGTTTTACTTTTTCAACGCAGAATTGGCTGGAATTGAGATCGGACGCCATGTCGCGTTTGGAGAGCCCCTGATGTGCCTAAACAGTGGAAACCCCCCAATTATAACTGAAACCCTAATCCAAACACATCCCTAACCCTAATCCCAACAGTAACCCTAACCACACCTCTAACCCTGACACACCCCTAACCCTAATCCCAACCCTATTCCCAACCGTAAATGTAATCTAAACCCTAACTGTAACTTTAGCCCCAACCCAAACTGTAGCCCTAGCCCTAACCCTAGCCCTAACCCTAACCCTAGCCCTAACCCTAGCCCTAACCCTAACCCTAGCCCTAACCCTAGCCCTAACCCTAGCCCTAGCCCTAGCCCTAACCCTAGCCCTAACCCTAGCCCTAACCCTAGCCCTAACTCTAACCCTAGCCCTAATGGGAAAATGGAAATAAATACATTTTTTTAATTTTTCCCTAACTAAGGGGGTGATGAAGGGGGGTTTGATTTACTTTTATAGCGGGTTTTTTAGCGGATTTTTATGATTGGCAGCCGTCACACACTGAAAGACGCTTTTTATTGCAAAAAATATTTTTTGCGTTACCACATTTTGAGAGCTATAATTTTTCTATATTCTGGTCCACAGAGTCATGTGAGGTCTTGGTTTTTGCGGGACGAGTTGATGTTTTTATTGGTAACATTTTCGGGCACGTGACATTTTTTGATCGCTTTTTATTCCGATTTTTGTGAGGCAGAATGACCAAAAACCAGCTATTCATGAATTTCTTTTGGGGGAGGCGTTTATACCGTTCCGCGTTTGGTAAAATTGATGAAGCAGTTTTATTCTTCGGGTCAGTACGATTACAGCGACACCTCATTTATATCATTTTTTTATGTTTTGGCGCTTTTATACGATAAAAACTATTTTATAGAAAAAATAATTATTTTTGCATCGCTTTATTCTCAGGACTATAACTTTTTTATTTTTTTGCTGATGATGCTGTATGGCGGCTCGTTTTTTGCGGGACAAGATGACGTTTTCAGCGGTACCATGGTTAGTTATATCTGTCTTTTTGATCGCGTGTTATTCCACTTTTTGTTCGGCGGTATGATAATAAAGCGTTGTTTTTTGCCTCGTTTTTTTTTTTTTTTTTTCTTACGGTGTTTACTGAAGGGGTTAACTAGTGGGCCAGTTTTATAGGTCGGGCCGTTACGGACGCGGCGATACTAAATATGTGTACTTTTATTGTTTTTTTTTTTTTATTTAGATAAAGAAATGTATTTATGGGAATAATTTTTTTTTTTTTTTTTTCATTATTTTGGAATATTTTTTTTTATTTTTTTTTACACATTTGAAATTTTTTTTTTTTACTTTTTTACTTTGTCCCAGGGGGGGACATCACAGATCAGTGATCTGACAGTTTGCACAGCACTCTGTCAGATCACTGATCTGATAGGAGTGCAGGCTGCTTCACAGTGCCTGCTCTGAGCAGGCTCTGTGAAGCCACCTCCCTCCCTGCAGGACCCGGATCCGCGGCCATCTTGGATCCGGGGCTGGAGGGAGCAGGGAGGGAGGTGAGACCCTCGCAGCAACGCGATCACATCGCGTTGCTGCGGGGGGCTCAGGGAAGCCCGCAGGGAGCCCCCTCCCTGCGCGGTGCTTCCCTGTACCGCCGGCACATCGCGATCATCTTTGATCGCGGTGTGCCGGGGGTTAATGTGCCGGGGGCGGTCCGTGACCGCTCCTGGCACATAGTGCCGGATGTCAGCTGCGATAAACAGCTGACACCCGGCCGCGATCGGCGGCGCTCCCCCCGTGAGCGCTGCCGATCGCATATGACGTACTATTGCGTCCTTGGGAAGTAAAGCCCACCCCACATGGACGCAATAGTACGTCTAATGGCAGAAAGGGGTTAAACTTCTTGATGACACTGCGCACGGTAGACACAGGAACATTCAGGTCTTTGGAGATGGACTTGTAGCCTTGAGATTGCTCATGCTTCCTCACAATTTGGTTTCTCAAGTCCTCAGACAGTTCTTTGGACTTCTTTCTTTTCTCCATGCTCAATGTGGTACACACAAGGACACAGGACAGAGGTTGAGTCAATTTTAATCCATGTCAACTGGCTGCAAGTCTGATTTAGTTATTGCCAACACCTGTTAGGTGCCACAGGTAAGTTACAGGTGCTGTTAATTACACAGATTAGAGAAGCATCACATGATTTTTCGAACAGTGCTAATACTTTTGTTCACCCCCTTTTTTATGTTTGGTGTGGAATTATATCCAATTTGGCTTTAGGACAATTCTTTTCGTGTTTTTTCATTTAAGACAAATTAAACGAAGATAATAATAACAAAGAATTTGTGTTTGCAATCATTTTCAGGAAGAAACTCCGTATTATCTGACGGAATTGCAGGGGTGTCAATACTTTTGGCCATGACTGTAGATGCTCCATATAAAGCTGTGCCACATATAATGCTGCATACTGTTCATTATTGCCCCATAAGATGCTCCATATAATAATAATAATCTTTATTTATTTTTATATAGCGCTAACATATTACGCAGCGCTTTACAGTTTGCACACATTATCATCGCTGTCCCCGATGGGGCTCACAATCTAAATTCCCTATCAGTATGTCTTTGGAATGTGGGAGGAAACCGGAGAGCCCGGAGGAAACCCACGCAAACACGGAGAGAACATACAAACTCTTTGCAGATGTTGTCCAAGGTGGGATTAGAACTCCAGCGCTGCAAGGCTGCTGTGCTAACCACTAAGCCACCGTGCTGCCCTGCCCAGCTGTGCCACATATAATGCTCCATACCGTTCATTATTGCCCCATAGATGCTCCATATAAAGCTGTGCCACATATAATGCTCTGCACCGTTCATTATGGCCCCATATAAAGCTGTGCCACATATAATGCTCTGCACCGTTGATTATGGCCCCATATAAAGCTGTGCCATATATAATGCTCTGCACCGTTCATTATGGCCCCATAGATGCTCCACATAAAGCTGTGCCATATAGAAAGCTCTGCACCGTTGATTATGGCCCCATAAGATGCTCCTTATAAAGCTGTGCCATATAGAATGCTGCTGCTGCAATAAAAAAAAAATCACATACTCGCCTCTCTTCGCTCAGGACGCCGGCGCTTGCAATATTTACCTGCTCCTCGTGCGGCTCCGTCTCCAGCACTGACGCTCAGCAGAGGGCGCGCACTGACTACGTCACCGCGCCCTCTCATACTAGCATCATCGACACATTGGAATTGACAGGACGATTTGCTGATGCCGCTCACCATTACTGCCCCTGATTAGATAGGGGACATTACCTACCATTTTTATGTGTTCGAGACTTGACCCGGAAGTAATGGCAACAGTTTGTCTGTGAAGTCCTGTGCACACATTGAAGGTTTGGTTAGTGTTTTGCATTAGGATGTTTTTCTGTAGATCATAGAGTTCTGGAAATGCCACATTGAATGTCTATTCATCAATTAGGCGTCACATGCATAGAAAAAAGTAAATATTCCTTAGGTGGGATAAAAATAAACCTTGGAGCCTTTCCCTTATAAAATATGCAGTCACTAAGCTCCTTCGCACGCAGGGCGACGTTCCTGACAAGTTGGACTTGCTCAGCATCGGTCCTAGGAGGACTTGAATTATCGCTGAACTTTGACCACTTAATATTAAAGTCCGCTGCCTGCACTCAGATTCTGGATTATCACCACAAAACAATGAACAAGACATGAAAATAGTTGCATAGAAAGAAATGTTAACTTTCTTCTTTTTAATTTTTAGGTGTAGAATTTGGTGCACGAATGATAACAATTGACGGGAAGCAAATTAAACTCCAGATATGGGACACAGTAAGTGATGCTTCCGATAGCTGTTCTACATATTTTTAAAAGTTGTCAGGTTCAGTTATGAAACAAGACATTTTATTATTGACTAGCTGAAGAGCCCGGCGTTGCCTGGGCATAGTAAATATCTGTGGTTAGTTATAGCACGTCACTTCTCTTATTTTCCCATCACGCCTCTCATTTTCCCAATCACATCTTTAATTTTCCCCCTCCCACCTCTCATTTTCTCCCTCACACCTCTCATTTTCTCCCTCACACCTCTCATTTTCTCCCTCACACCTCTCATTTTCTCCCTCACTCCTCTCATTCCCGCCTAACACTTGTCATTTCGACCTCACGTCTGTCATTTTCCGATCACTACACTATTTTCCCTCACTCCTCTCATTTTGCACTCACACCTTTTCATTTTCACCTCACACCTCTCATTTTCACCTCAGTATATACATGTTTGTCATCTCCCTTATATATAGTATACACCTGTATGTCATCTCCTGTATATAGTATATACCTGTATGTCATCTCCCCTGTATATAGTATATACCTGCTGTGTGTCATCTCCCCTGTATATAGTATATACCTGTATGTCATCTCCTATATATAGTATATACCTGTATGTCATCTCCTATATATAGTATATACCTGTATGTCATCTCCTCCTATATATAGTATATACCTGTAGGTAATCTGCTCCTGTATATAGTATATACCTGTGTGTCATCTCCTCCTGTATATAGTATATACCTGTATGTCATCTCCTCCTGTATATAGTATGTACCTGTATGTCATCTCCTCCTTTATATAGTATATACCTGTGTGTCATCTCTTCTGTATATAGTATATATCTGTGTGTCATCTCCCCTGTATATAGTATATACCTGTGTGATCTCCTGTATTAGACCTCGTTAACACGTTATTTGCTTAGTATTTTTACCTCAGTATTTGTAAGATAAATTGGCAGCCTGATAAATCCCCAGCCAACAGGAAGCCCTCCCCCTGGCAGTATATATTAGCTCACACATACACATAATAGATAGGTCATGTGACTGACAGCTGCCGTATTTCCTATATGGTACATTTGTTGCTCTTGTAGTTTGTCTGCTTATTAATCAGATTTTTATTTTTGAAGGCTAATACCAGACTTGTGTGTGTTTTAGGGCGAGTTTCGTTTGTCAAGTTGAGTGTGTTGAGTTGTGTGTGGTGACATGCATGTAGCGACTTTTGTGAGATGAGTTTTGTGTGGCAACATGCGTGTAGCAACTTATTGTGTGTCGAGTTGCATGTGACAGGTTAGTGTAGCAAGTTGTGTGCAGCAAGTTTTGCGCATGGCGAGTTTTGCGCATGGTGAGTTTTATGTCTGGTGCCTTTTGAGTATGTGTAAGTTTTGTGTGAGGCAACTTTTGCATGTGTTGCAAATTTTGTGCATGTGGCAATTTTTCCGCATGTGCAAGTTTTGCGTGTGGCGAGTTTCCCATGAGGTGAGTTTTGCACTTGTGGCGAGTTTTGCGTGAGCCTATTTTTTGCATGTGGCGAGTTTTGCGCATGGTGAGTTTTGAGCAGCGACTTTTGTGTTTCGACTTTTATGTGGCGAGGTTGGTGTATGTGTGGTGAAATGTGTGCTGAGGGTGGTATATGTGTTCAAGCACGTGGTAGTGTGTGGCGCATTTTGTGTGTGTGTTCATATCCCCGTGTGTGGTGAGTATCCCATGTCGGGGTCCCACCTTAGCAACTGTACGGTATATACTCTTTGGCGCCATCGCTCTCACTCTTTAAGTCCCCCTTGTTCACATCTGGCAGCTGTCAATTTGCCTCCAACACTTTTCATTTCACTTTTTCCCCATTATGTAGATAGGGGCAAAATTGTTTGGTAAATTGGAAAGCGCGGGGTTAAAATTTCACCTCACAACGTAGCCTATGACGCTCTTGGGGTCCAGACGTGTGACTGTGCAAAATTTTGTTTCTGTAGCTGCGACGCCTCCCACACTTTTCCTTTCACTTTTTTCCCCATTATGTAGATAGGGGCAAAATTGTTTGGTGAATTGGAACGCGCGGGGTTAAAATTTCGCCTCACAATATAGCCTATGACGCTCTCGGGGTCCAGACGTGTGACTGTGCAAAATTTTGTGGCTGTAGCTGCGACGGTGCAGATGCCAATCCCGGACATACACACATACACACACACGCACACACACACACACACACACACACACACACATACACACATTCAGCTTTATATAGTAGATTTTGACCTCCTCAATTGAAAATTTTTAGTTGGCTCTTGTTTCTATTATATCATTTACTGCTACGTATAATTAATGCAAGAAAGCTTCAGTACTTTGAAACATTTTTGCCAAATAAAATATTCTGCATCTTTGTTATGCCAACTTTCTGATGTTTATTGAGAGGAAACTTAACAATTCCATTAACTAAAACATGTCTAAAACTATTGCAAACTATAAAGTTACAGAAATTGCACTACAAAATTTGGTCCTCATTCAGTGACTTTTTTTTTTTTTTTTTGCTTGTCTATTGTAGTCCTGCATCGCATCATCTCTTACAATTGTCCAATAGTAATCTGCAAACATTGATGAATTCCATTTTCCTTGATATCTTTTCTCCATAGCCGCAATAACTTGATGAAATCTCTCACCAGGCTTGATCGCAGTTTGGTGGGAAAAAGTCTAGATGCAAATGTAATAAATGGGTCTTTAAGGATGTGTTATAGCCAAGATCCTTATGTTTTGGGGAGATTTTCCACCAACTCATCATAGTTATCTGCTCTTGTTTCTCCCAAAATTAGTTACCACTAATGTGACTGCTACCCATCAGCCTCTTCCATGCCTTGCAACAAACAGAGAAGCTTCTAAATCTGAGATCCACTAAAGACTCCTTTCTTTCTTTTCCTCACCCAACCTTGGAAATGTGTCAATAAGAGACTTGAATGCTTTTGCATTTTTATCCATTGCTTTTACAAAGTTCTTCATTAGGCCCAAAATGATATGCAGTGGTGGTAACAAAATCTTATGTGAGTTCACAAGTGCTGGATACAGGACATTTTTACTTTCTGGCTGAAGTTAATGTCTGAGTCTTTTATTGTAGTGATATTCTGTTGCACAACTATGCCACTCACACAGAAAGCAGCGGTACTCAGTGTATCCACCCTGGAGACCAAGTACAGATGGGCCACAAATGTTGGTCATAGTTCAGGCACCTCAACACCTGAAACTTCTTTTCTAATGGTGGGCAATATGCAGAAATAGCTATTGATAGTTCAATCGTTTGGCTCTCTCCAGATCATTGGGACTGGAAAAGGTATAGATTGCCTCTTACCATGCAAGATGCAACCACTGGGTAAGATCTATTGCAGTGTGTGTGTGTGTGTGTGTGTGTGTGTGTGTGTGTGTGTGTGTGTGTGTGTGTGAAGCCCAATTCTTGTTCTGATCTCCTATTCTGCAGCCAAAATACCGTTGTAGGCTTTCCTTATCATGGAGTCAAGTTTCGACCTTTGTGGCGCAAAAGTGACTTCTCTGCGTAGGTAGCAAAAGCTATTTGCTTTGTTAATGAAAGAACAAGGCATATCTGAATAAAACATGTAGAAACATGTCAGTATGCTAAAAATCCACAAACCGTGTACCTTACACAGAGAGCATTTATGAAAGTCGGTGATGCAACTGTAGTTAGGATTACGGCATTGGAGCGGAGTTGACGATTTTGATTGGCCAGCCTAAGATGATGAATACTGAAGGCTCAATAGCCTAAATAGATGATGTAATAGACTACTGACAAAGCAATAGTGATGAAGACGCAATTTTTCTATAAGCCTGCATGAAATGTGTCATAAGTAATTGCAACCTCCTCTGGATCTTGAAAATTAGATCCAATCAGCTGTAAGGCTGGTTTCACATTTGCGTTTAAAAACGCAGCGTTTTAAACGCAAACGCATTTGGTGAAAAAACGCGTTTAAACGCTGCGTTTTTTAGACGCATGCATTTTTGCATGTTTTAATACAAACGCGGCGTTTTGACATGTTTACATGCGTTTTTTCCTGCGTTTGCGTTTTTGAAACGCATGATGAGAAGTGTGTGACAGCTGCCAATCATCAAAATCAACAAGAGAACCCACTATAAACAGAAATAGCTAGGATAGGGTTAGGATCCCTAGTAACCCTAGGGATCCTAACCCAAACCCTAAGGGATCCTAACCCAAACCCTAAGGGATCCTATCCCTAAGGGATCCAAACCCTAACCCTAAGGGATCCTAACCCTAAGGGATCCTAACCCAAACCCTAACCCTAAGGGATCCTAACCCTAAGGGACCCTAACCCTAAGGGATCCTAACCGTAACCCAAACCCTAGGGATCCTAACCCTTAGGGTTAGGATCCCTTAGGGTTAGGGTTGGGGGTTGGCTTATCAGTGTGTATTCTTGTGTTTTTCTATTAAAACGCATGCATTTAAAAATGCATGCAAACGCATGTGCTTAAAAACGCATGCGTTTACATCATCAGAAATACGTTTTTTTGCCGCAAAATAAGCCGCTAGAAATTACTACATGTTGCATTTCTGCAACCAAATGCATGCATAGAAACGACGCATGCGTTGTCAAAACGCGGCAAAACACATGCATTTTTAATGTTAAGTATAGGGGGAAAAACGCATGCGTTTTTTTGCGCAAAAACGCAGCGGCAAAAAACGCAAATGTGAAACCAGCCTAACCCGAATCAAGCTGCTCATGTCCTGGAGACCACACCGGGGCCTGATCGGAGTACTCCCATATTCCAGGCACTGTCTTTCCTCTGGCGTACTATTAGTGACCAATCAAAGGAGAGACAGGTGTCAGCTGTGCTTTACAGGTGACACTCTGCTGTGATGGCCTCTAATCAGCTCTTGCACTGATTGTCACTGTTCTCAGTAGTGACACTGGCATCTAGATTTGATTAAAAAAGGGGGTTTCCTTTTGTATCCCTTCTGTGTTACTACTGAGACGCAATAATTACCTTGGTACTACTACAACGCTGTTGGTTGTGACGGCAGCCAAAGGTCAATCATTGACCTTTTAGGTCTGCCAACTGAGAGTTGTTATACCCTGCAATAAATGGAATTACAGTTTATTACTCCAGTGATAAGAATTTTGTTTGACAAACTCCACTGTCCCTCCCACCCCAAAAAAGACATTATTGCTATTACTGCATCTATAATAAAGTGAACTATCAATTTGACTTTATTTATCCCGCACCATGAGACTTGTAAAATAATTATAATTATTGTCAGGAGGATCAACTCTGCTAAGCCGACTATGTCATATAGATCACAGGAATCTGGATAAAAGGATACCTTTTATATCTATAATCCAATGTCTTATTCCAAAAAAAACTATGCTTTTCTTATATGCTCTGGGCCGGACATAGATCTCCGTGAGAATCTGCCTCCGTTATCTTACGTGACGGGGGAGTTACCAGTGTGAGACATGTCACTAACGCAGAAAAGGAGAAATGAATTTTGTCATCTTGCAAACACTTTTTGCAGGTCTCACAGCTCCGCTGTATTGTAACAATATTGCAGCCCTGTCTGCCTGTGAGATGGAAACTGAGAGGAACCTGTGTCCGGTATAATCACACACAGCTTTGCCGTGAGATCAGGAGAGCAGAGAGCGGCCATGACACATTACACTGGTAACTCCCCTTAATGTAAAATATCCTCTGGAGGCAGATTCTCATACAGATCAATGTCCAGCCCATAAAAAAAATATTCATTTGGTATCACCGTAGTCCTAGTGACCTCAGAATAAAGTCAGTTTGTCATTTATATTGAACACAGAGGGCCGTAAAATCAAACCTGGAAACAATGGTATAATTGCTGTATTTTACCATTCCGCACTACTCCCAAAAATATTATGCGATCTCTGCATCTGCTGAGAGATTCTTTTGAAATTGACAAAAAGCGCATTAAAAAGTAAGACTGTACCAACAGGACGTGGTGTGAGGTATTCGTTAAGTGTAGAACAGCGCAGCACTCCACACTAATCTATTCTATACCTGTGATATACACATTTCAGAACAGCATAGTTGCACCACGGCTGACCAGTACAGTCTCTGTCTTTAACTTACCTTTTTTGTCCGTTTTCTTACATACTCACTAGAAAGGTGCAGGGATCGTAATGTTAAATGTGAACAACCCCTCCAGACGCTCTCATTGGAAATCAAAGTAACAGTAAAACTACTACCCCTTGCTATAGTCTGGATACTGTGATGGGATGTAGTTTCCGAAGTGTGCTCATCTCTCATCTGTAAAAACCAAATGGTGGTCCTCGTGTTCTGAGCCAAGTAGCTTGCCCAAACTGGGCTATTTATATGGCATTGCAGTGCCTGAGAGAGCTCACTTAGAAAGTAAAGGAGCTTGTGTCTCCAATGCAAAAACTGAGAACAACATATATTGGGCTGCAAATTGGCATTTCTACGGAAAAATGTGCTTTTTTCACTTAGCACCACAGCTTTGTTTTCAAAATGGCCAATATGCCCCTTCATAAATGTCCTTGAGGTGTGTAATTTCCCAAATGGGATCACTTCTCGGATTTTTTTTTTTTTGTAACCGCAGAACTTTTACAGTTGTCTGCCTGTACTATGTCTATTGCTAAATTGGGCCTCGTGAGCATCGTTCACCCCTTATCTGTGTTATATGTTCAGTTAAAACATTATGGCCATCTGCAGGGCATTTAAAAAAAAGAGGAAAGCAGAGCTGTCCGCAGTGGCACATGCTGGGCGCTGTATATTAATTACCTACTGTATTTTTCAGATTATAAGACATAATTTTATGATCCCCAAAATTAGGGGGTGCGTCTACCGAACACGGTTGTTACCGAGGGGTCAATGCTGGGGGCCCAGAGCTAGGGATGTTGCGGTGGTCCTGCGGTGTGCGGTGGTGGTCCTGCGGTGGTGGTACGACAGCGAGCGGTAGCCCTGCGGCGGCATATGGCAGCCGCCATTCTATTGGGGTCCGGCTTCTCACTTGGCGCAGGCGCAGACGGAGGAAAGCCGATATCTCCATCTGCGCCTGCCTCTACATGATGCCTCCAGGAAAATGGCCACTGATGCGGCGCCGATGGAGATCTCGGCACTAAGATCTCGGGAGATCTCCGCTCCAAGATCTTCATCTGCGCATGCGCCGCCCCGGCAGTCATTTACCCGGAGTCCACCACATGGTAAATAATGCGGGGGCTCTGGGCTTTCACAAAATGTTGGTGGAGCCCCCGCACCACCGAACACCTGCAGAGCCACACTTGCCTCCTCCAGCAGCGACCCTGGGACCCTGCTCCACTGCGGCCTGCACCTCCAAACACTAGCAGCAACCCTGGGACCCCGCTTCACCGCAGCCACCACCCCCGGTAAGCAATAAGATGCCTGACTTGTAAAAAGCACCACCATTTTATTAAAAAAAGTTGTTGTTTTTCCCTATTTTTCTCAAAATTTGGGGTGTGTCTTATAATCCGGTGCATTTTATAATCTGCAAAATACGGGAGATTGAATTTGAACATTTGTGAAACAATTGGAATTTTCACTTTGCGACATTCACTGCACATCAATTTCTGGAATACACCTGTGGGGTCAAAATATTCACGGCAGCCCTAGATGAATTCACTGAGGAAATGGCATCACTTTTGAGGGATTTTCTGCTGTTCTTGCATCTTGGGGGCACTTCAAATGGTGTCCATAAACTATTCCAGCATAATCTGCGACCACCTATGGGTTATTGCTATATTTGGTAGAAATTATGTTGCAAATTATATGGTCAGGTTAAAATTTAATATTAATGAAGAAAATGTAATTTAGTTTGTATTCACAGCTCAATGTTGTGTAATTTTGTGAAATAGTTGTGGGGTCAAAATACTCACTACACACCTAGATAACTTTCTTAGTTTAAAAATGGGGTCACTACTGGGATTTTTGCTGTTTGGGCAACTTGGGGGCTCTGTGAATATAACTTGACATCCTCACTGTATTCCCTCCAAATTTGCCCTCCTAAATTCTAATATCTCTCCCTGCCATGTGGCCAAAGTAGTTGTGGCCAAAGTAGGGCAATAACATGTGGGTTATTGCCCCATTCAGCTGTAAATAAGCACCAAAATTTATACCGTTGTCAAAAAGAAAAAAAATAGGGCTAAGTCACTAGTTCAGTGGGAGAAATAAATATTTTTCATTCCACTTTCTGTTAATTCCTGTGAAGCGCCTGAAGGGTTAGCAAAGGTTCCTGAATGGTTTTTCGATTACCGTAATTTGGGGGATACCATTTTTAAGATGGGATGTTTTCCAATGTACAGCCCCTCAGTCATTTCATTGAATAGGGCGCTAACAAAGAAAATAGGTTTCTGGGAATTCCATTGGAAATTTTGAAAAACACTTCTAAAATTTTACGTCTTTTAACTTCCTAAATTGATTAAATACCATTTGAAAAAATGATCCCAGACATTGTAACATGAGTTCTGTAGCTGATCAGCGGCATATGATGGGCTTCTTTGCTCACACTTTCCTCGGAGAAACTCAAATGGGTGACTGCAGCTAAAAAAGTCACCACTCAAAACTCGGCACATGCATAACTAGGCTCACGCAAAACTCACCACACGTGCAAAACTCACCACACGTGCAAAACTCACCTCATGGAAAACTCGCCACACGCAAAACTTGCACACGCGGAAAAATTGCCACATGCACAAAAGTTGCCACATATGCAAAAGTTGCCTCACACAAAACTTGCACATGCTTAAAACGCACCACACATAAAACTCGCCATGCGCAAAACTCGCCACGCGCAAAACTTGCTGCACACAACTTGCTACACTAACCTGTCACATGCAGCTCGACACACAAAAAGTTGCTACACGCATGTCGCCACACAAAACTCATCTCACAAAAGTCGCTACATGTATGTCGCCACATGCAACTCAACACACACAACTTGACACATGAAACTCACCCTAAAACACACACAAGTCTGGTATTATCCTTCAGAAATAAAAATCTGATTAATAAGCAGACAAACTACAAGAGCAACAAATGTACCATAGTGGAAATACGGCAGCTGTCAGTCACATGACCTGTCTATTATGTGTATGTGTGAGCTAATATATACTGCCGGGGAGGAGGGCTTCCTGTTGGCTGGGGATTTATCAGGCTGCCAATTTAGCTTAAAAATACTGACCAAATAACGTTTGAACGAGGTCTAATACAGGAGGAGATGACACACAGGTACATTCTATATACAGGGGAGATGACACACAGGTATATACTATATACAGGAGGAGATGACACACACATATATACTATATACAGAGGAGATGACACACAGGTATATACTATATACAGGAGATAACACTGGTATATACTATATACAGGGGAGATGACATACAGGTACATACTTTATACAGGGGAGATGACACACAGGTATATACTATATACAGGGGAGATGACACACAGGTATATACTATATACAGGGGGGATGACACACAGGTATATACTATATACAGGTGGAGATGACATACAGGTATATACTATATACAGGAGGAGATGACACAGGTATATACTATATACATGAGGAGATGACACTGGTATATACTATGTACAGGGGAGATGACACACATATATACTATATACAGGGGAGTTGACACACAGGTATATACAGGAGGAGATGACACACCGTATACACTATATACAGGGGAAATGACACACAGGTATATACTATATACAGGAGGAGATGACACACAGGTATATACTATATACAGGAGGAGATGACACCCAGGTATATACTATATACAGGAGGAGATGACACAGGTACATACTATATACAGGGGAGATGACACACAGGTATATACTATATACAGAGGAGATGACACACAGGTATATACTATATACAGGAGGAGATGACACACAGGTATATACTATATACAGGAGGAGATGACACACAGGTATATACTATATACAGGAGGAGATGACACAGGTACATACTATATACAGGGGAGATGACACACAGGTATATACTATATACAGGGGAGATGACAAAATGAGAGGAGTGAGGGAAAATAGTGGAGTGATCGGAAAATGACAGATGTGAGGTCGAAATAACAAGTGTTAGGGGGGAATGAGAGGAGTGAGGAGAAAATAAGAGAAGTGAGGTGCTATAACTAACCACAGATATTTACTATGCCAAGGCAATGCCGGGCTCTTCAGCTAGTATATGGATATTTATTGCAGTCAAATAAAAGTCTTATCTACTATATAATTGTCTAAGGGTCACTTCCGTCTTTCTGTCTGTCCTTCAGTCTTTCTGTCACGGATATTCATTGGTCGCGACCTCTGTCTGTCATGGAATCCAAGTCGCTGATTAGTCGTGGCAAAACGCCCACGACTATTGCCACGACCAATCAGCTACGGCCACAGTCCGGCGGCAATATGGCCGCTCTTTCCTCCTCGCAGTCAGTGCCCGCTCGATACTCCCCTCCAGTCATCCAGTCAGCCCTCACACAGGGTTAATGCCAGCGTTACTGGAGCGCAGTGTAACGCTCTCCAGTTACGCAGCTATTAACCCTGTGTGACCAACTCTTTACTATTGATGATGCATATGCAGCATCAATAGTTAAAAGATCTAATGTTACAAATAATAATAATAATTTAAAAAACAAAAAGTTATTCTCACTCTCCGACGTGTCGTCCTGTCCTCGGCAGTGCAAGCGGCAGGTTCCGGTGCTAAGGATGGTATGCGAGAAGGACCTTCCATGACGTCATGGACATACTGATAGGGAATTTAGATTGTGAGCCCCATCGGGGACAGTAATGATAATGTGTGCAAACTGTAAAGCGCTGCGGAATATGTTAGCGCTATATAAAAATCAAGATTATTATTATTATGTGACCGCGACGTCATCACAGGTCCTGCGCTCATACCAACCCTGGGACCGGAAGCTGCAGTGCACCCAGTCCTCATCTCTCTCTCCAGCCTGCAGCTATGGCATTTCCAGGAGGAGGCTACTATCCGGCCCCGGGGGTGAGTGCTGCGCCGAGGGCCTCTGTGCGCTCACTGACTGCCTGTGGTTAGTGATGAGCAGGAGGGAGGCTTGGTATAATCGCATACGGTACCGCGTGTAGTCTGCACGGGGAGCTCACAGGGCGGTGTGCAGGGATGCATAGTGTGTGGTCCCTCACTTGGTCCCTGGAGGAGAAGTCACTTTTAGGGCAGTTCCAACATTTTGCAAATTGGACCATAGTCCTGTATAGGAGGTAGTAATGCAAAAAAGGAAGTTCTAGGAGCCACGTAATACTATGTAACTGGGCAATATACTATGTGGCTGGGCAATATACTATGTGGCTGGGCAATATACTATGTGGCTGGGCAATATACTACGTGGCTGGGCAAAATACTACGTGGTTGGGCAAAATACTACGTGGTTGGGCAAAATACTACGTGGCTGGGCAATATACTACGTGGCTGGGCAATACACTACGTGGCTGGGCAATATGCTACGTGGCTGGGCAATATGTTACGTGGCTGGGCAATATGCTACGTGGCTGGGCAATATACTACGTGGCTGGGCAATATGCTACGTGGCTGGGCAATACACTACGTGGCTGGGCAATATACCACGTGGCTGGGCAATATACTACGTGACTGGGCAATATACCACGTGGCTGGGCAATACAATACGTGGCTGGGCAATATACCACGTGGCTGGGCAATATTCTACGTGGCTGGGCAATATACTACGTGGTTGGGCAATATACTACGTGGACATGCATATTCTAGAACAGAGGTGTCAAACTGCATTACTCGAGGGCCGCAAACAGGTCATGTTTTGAGGATTTCCTTGTATTGCCCAAGGTGCTGGAATCATTCTGTGCAGGTGATTAAATTATCACCTGTGCAATACAAGGAAATCCTGAAAACATGACCTGTTTGCGGCCCTCGAGGAATGCAGTTTGACACCTCTGTTCTACAGTCATGGCCAGAAGTTTTGAGAATGACACCAAAATTATATTTTCACATGATCTGCTGGCCTCTGGTTTTTATTAGTGTTTGTCTGATGTTTATATCACATACAGAAATATAATTGCAATCATATTATGAGTACCAATAGGTTATATTGACAGTTAGAATGAGTTAATGCAACAAGTCAATATTTGCAGTGTTGACCCTTCTTCTTCAGGACCTCTGCAATTCTCCCTGGCATGCTCTCAATCAACTTCTGGACCAAATCCTGACTGATAGCAGTCCATTCTTGCATAATCAATGCTTGCATTTTGCCAGAATTTGTTGGTTTTTGTTTGTCCACCCGTCTCTTGATGATTGACCACAAGTTCTCAATGGGATTAAGATCTGGGGAGTTTCCAGGCCATGGACCCAAAATCTCTATGTTTTGTTCCCTGAGCCATTTAGTTATCACCTTTGCTTTATGGCAAGGTGCTCCATCATGCTGGAAAAGGCATTGTTGGGTGCCAAACTGCTCTTGGACAGTAGGGAGAAGTTGCTCTTGGAGGACATTCTGGTACCATTCTTTATTCATGGCTGTGTTTTTAGGCAAGACTGTGAGTGAGCCGATTCCCTTGGCTGAGAAGCAACCCCACACATGAATGGTTTCAGGATGCTTTACAGTTGGCATGAGACAAGACTGGTGGTATCGCTCACCTCTTCTTCTCCGAATAAGCTGTTTTCCAGATGTCCCAATCAATCGAAAAGGGGATTCATCAGAGAAAATGACTTTGCCCCAGTCCTCAGCAGTCCTCTCCCTGTACCTTTTGCAGAATATCAGTCGGTCCCTGATGTTTTTTCTGGAGAGAAGTGGCTTCTTTGCTGCCCTCCTTGAAACCAGGCCTTGCTCAAAAAGTCTCTGCCTCACAGTGCGTGCAGAAGCACTCACACCAGCCTGCTGCCTTTCCTGAGCAAGCTCGGCTCTGCTGGTAGTCCGATCCCGCAGCTGAAACAGTTTTAAGATACGGTCCTGGCGCTTGCTGGTCTTTCTTGGGCGCCCTGGAGCCTTTTTGACAACAATGGAAGCTCTCTCCTTGAAGTTCTTGATGATGCGATAGATTGTTGACTAAGGGTACCGTCACACAGTGCAATTTTCATCGCTACGACGGTACGATCCGTGACGCTCCAGCGTCGTAACAATATCGCTCCAGCGTCGTAGACTGCTGTCACACTTTGCAATCTACGACGCTGGAGCGATAATTTCATGACGTATGTGCGATGTAGAAGTCGTTGGTTACTATGCGCACATCGTATACGATATATGTTACACCATGCAATCATGCCGCCACAGCGGGACACTAGACGACGAAAGAAAGTTTCAAACGATCTGCTACGACGTACGATTCTCAGCAGGGTCCCTGATCGCAGGAGCGTGTCAGACATTGCGATATCGCTCGAACGTCACAGATATATCGCTCGAACGTCACGAATCGTGCCGTCGTAGCGATCAAAATTTCACTGTGTGACGGTACCCTAAGGTGCAATCTTTGTAGCTGCAATACTCTTCCCTGTTAGGCCATTTTTGTGCAGTGCAATGATGGCTGCATGTGTTTATTTAGAGATAACCATGGTTAACTGAAGAGAAACAATGATACCAAGCACCAGCCTCCTTTTAAAGTGTCCAGTGATGTCATTCTTACTTAATCATGACTGATTGATCGCCAGCCCTGTCCTCATCAACACCCACACATGTGTTAATGGATCAATCACTAAAACAATGTTAGCTGCTCCTTTTAAGGCAGGACTGCAATGATGTTGAAATGTGTTTTGGGGGTTAAAGTTCATTTTCTGGGCAAATATTGACTTTGCAAGTACAGTAATTGCTGTTAAGCTGATCACTCTGACATTCAAGAGTATATGCAAATTGCCATTAGAAAAAATGAAGCAGTAGACTTTGGAAAAATTAATATTTGTCTCATTCTCAAAACTTTTGGCCATGACTGTAGAATACCCGATGCGTTAGAATCGGGCCACCATCTAGTGTAATAATATATACGGTATATATAATACACTGCTGCATCAAAACCCTGTAGTTACCTCCAAGTGGTTTGGTATAGATGTCCATAAATGATGGAACAAATTCCCCATTGGGGCTCACAATCTAAATTCCCCATCAGTATGTCTTTGGAGTATGGGAGAAAACCAGAGAACCCGGTGGAAACCCAGGCAAACTCGGGGAGAACATACAAACTCATTGCAGATGTTGTCTATCTGAATGCAAAATTTTTCACAACAAGCATTGTTGGAAATGTGCACTTTTTAGGCAGCAGTGTTCAAGCATATGCTACCTGATGAATTGCCCCTCTTGTATGTGTCTGTCTATAGACTTTACAGCCCTAGGGTGTGATTGAGATGAGTCCCATGACTGAGACAGTTGCAGAGACTTGGGCTCTGTCACACACCCATTAATATAGCCTTGTAAAGCTTAGGCAGAAAGATGCAACACTAACAATAGGTGATGGTCACCACCACAACACCCTCCCCCGCACATTGACCTCTGCATCAGTGACCCTCTCCAGTCCATTGTTTCTGCAGCCCATGTGACCGCTGTAAAGCCGATGTCAGAATGCTCAGACAAGATGACTGCCTTCATGATCACGATCAGAAAGTAAAATACAAAAACTCTACCACCTCAAAATAAAAATAGGAAAAAAATGTGTGTCGCTATCAGAGTGTATACAAAATAATTGTAAAAGGAAAAGAAAAAATCCTACATTCCCTGATACTTAAGAGATTTTAGGTTTGTAACTTAAAGGGAACCTGTCACCCCCAAAATGGAAGTTGAGCTAAGCCCACCGGCATCAGGGGCTTATCTATAGCATTCTGTAATGCTGTAGATAAACCCCCGATGTATCCTGAAAGATGAGAAAAAGAGGTTAGATTAGGCTTCTTTCACACTAGCGTCGGAATCTCCCCGTCGCAATGCGTTGGGGAGAGATTCCGACGCTAGTGTTTAGCGCATTGCACAATGGGTGCAGCGGATTGTAAGGTGCGGGGAGGTGGGGGCGGAGGTCCGGCCGTGCATGCGCGGTCGGAAAAAGCGTTCCGTCAGGAGAAAAAAAGTTACATGTAGCGTTTTTTTTCTCCCGACGGTCCGCAAAAGCACGTCAATGCAAGTCTATGGGGAAAAAACGCATCCTGCAAGCACTTTTGCAGGATGCGTTTTTTCTGCAAAACGACGCATTGTGACTGATTGCAGAAAACGCTAGTGTGAAAGTAGCCTTATACTAACCCAGGGGCGGTCCCGGTCCGATGGGCGTCGCGGTCCGGGCCCTCCCATCTTCATAGGATGACGTCCTCTTCTTGTTGTCATGCTGCAGCTCTGGCGCAGGGGTACTGATTTGCCCTGTTGAGGGCAGAGCAAAGTACTTCAGTGCGCAGGCCTCGGGAAAGGTCAGAGAGGCCCGGCATCTGCGCACTGCAGTACTTTCCTCTGCCCTCAACAGGGGAAATCAGTACCCCTGCGCCAGAGCTGCAGCATGACAACAAGAAGAGGAAGTCATCCTATGAAGATGGGAGGCCCCGGACCGCGATGCCCATCGGACCGGGACCGCCCCTGGGTGAGTATAATCTAACTTCTTTTCCTCATCTTTCAGGATACATCGGGGGGCTTATCTACAGCATTACAGAATGCTATAGATAAGCCCCTGATGCTGGTGGGCTTAGCTCAACTTCCATTTTGGGGGTGACAGGTTCCCTTTAAGGCGTGATATATCATGATTCTAGTGGAAAGTAACATCTTATATTAGGTGACTTGTTACATAATGTTTCGCATCCAGGAAGTTTCCAGGCTCAATAATTTTTTTTTCTTATTAGTGTTAGCTGAAATCTATTATGTGACTTTCGCAGGTGATCAACAAAACTGAATTTCATCAATTTAATTTTTTTTTCCTAAACTGATTAAAAGGGGAAAAGTGACAACATTATGTCTTGGGATTGCTGGGAGGCTGGCGGCTGCTTCCGATATACGGGAGCAAATCTGCATCCTTGGCCTTCCAACAACCTTTCCACCAGCAGATGGTGGGCGTAAAGATGTCATTCATCATTTATTTACAATGGGCTTTATTTATTCTGGTGTCAGCAGCTGCCCCAGGGAGCAGGTTATTGAATTGAAATGCGCCGCTCTGGGTTATTTGCTTCCTTTCAGATTTGTCTTGTGGGCTCAGTTGCTAGGAGTCCTTTCTGTGTTCTAATAATGATTCATGTATTGTGAAGCCATTCAGTAAATTGGGATGTCAGGGATTGCCAGGGAAGGGCAGCCTGTTCCTGGAGAAAATAGAAAGCAGAAGATAAGCCGCTACCTGCTCCTTCATTCCCTGCTAATGCTCCATAAAGAACATTATAGCCCTGGCATCTATTGCCATCTCCTCCGGGCACCTTAAACACTAGAGGGGGACTGACTGCAAAATGTCAGCACCTGACACGTAAGCGTGAATGATAGCTGAAGGTGCTTGGAGAACTTTCATTTATATGCAAGGTGCGGAACACGTTTGCTGGTGACCGATTCAACGTAAAAACACAATCCTAAAGATTTATTTTCAGGTGCCATGTCAGGATGTGGATGGACTAGGTGATGTCCACCCTGGTGACCCTGCAGTGCTGAAGGGATTTAAGGGCTTACAAATTTAAGGTTTAATGGCCATTTAAATGAACCAATGGGTATATTGGATTGTTTGATCCAGGCTGTAAATGAGCACTGATCAGCTGTATACAAGGCTACACATGATGAGTGTTCTGTGTGCCTCGGCAGCACATCCCCTCGCACAGGACAGTGTGCTGCTGAGGACGATGATTTTTATGCTTGCTTACAGTGACTATTGCCTTTTTGCCATTGTCCAGGAAACGCACATTCCACGAAACTGTTACCCTATTTATTGGCCCTTCTAAGTTGGTCGTAGGGCTAAATATCTCCGGCCTAAAGTTATCATTCCTGATTATCGGCCCGTGTACACATACCACCTATCAGCCAATGATTGAGCAAAATGCGGCTACATCTGCTGATAGGATTATTTATAACGGCGTAAAATCATCATTGTCAGCAGCACCTCGCCCCAAAGCAGGCGCTGCTACAATGCGTGAAGAACGGGGGCAGAATTGTTGTCTTAAGCTAGGTTCACATTTGCGGTTGAGTCCTCAGTATTTCGTACGCAACCGCAAAACGCATGATAACGCTGCATTTTTTATCCGCATCAACTTACATATGACGGATAAAAAACGCAAAGTTTGCGCTTGTTTGCATGCGTTTTTGCATGCGTTCGCATTGTTTATACGTATGCTTTTTTAATGAAAAATATTTTCAAGGAGAATTTCGTTGACACATGGGATTTCTGTATATAGACGCTTGTGCAAACGCAAGCGAACGCATGTCCTTGGACATTCCCATAGACTGTAATGCATTTTTTTTTTATGCATTCCTGCAAGCGTCCGCATGCGTATGGCGGCGGAAATTTGATGCCAAAAGAATTCTAACATGGTTCGTCAGCCGCACACCACGAAAATACGCATGCGTAAGCAAACACGGGCAAACGCATGCACCTGCGTCTACAATGTTAAAGATAGGAAATGAAGACGCATGCGGATGTATGCATCCGAAACGCTGCGGACGCGACCCCAATTCTGAAACTGGCCTTAATTGTTCTGTCACTGTACGCTTTGTGTCGGCCTATGTGGACAGGGGTTGTTACCAGATTCTGTTTCCAGCTTTACTTTGTTTTTCTCTGTTAACATTGTCCGAAATCATTCATTTATTTTGTGCTTTTTTTTTAGCATTATATTATGTGCAATTTGGATGGCCATAAATATTGGTGGAGGTCCAACTCTTGCCCCCTGCGGTGGTCTGTTGTTTGAGGGTGCCGCGGGCAGCACTGTATTCCATCACTCTTCACCACGTGTTTGGTATCTGTAACATGACCATTTCCCTTGTGAGTACACACAATTTTATGTGCCCAGTCTCCCAATAGAATTGCATTAAGTGCGGAAAATCCTCTGCAGAAAAGCATTCAAAAATGCATGCAATCCGCAAGTGAATATATTAGTAAAGCTTTGTCAAAGCCAAATACCAGGAAGAATAAAATACAAAGTAGCTTCAAAACCACAGCGTCAGAACAATGATAAATATTGAGAAAAAAAATGCAAGTAACCTAATAGGTGCAGAAATGCTGCACAAAATCCACAGCATCAAACACCGTAGGAACGTTCCTGGTACTGCAGTTTTCTACAGCTCAGTTACGGGAATGGCTCTGAGCTGCCACCACTAAATGTATGATACGGTAGAGGGGGCAGCCCCCATAAACAGCTGATGGTTAGTGGTGACAACTTATAGCAGTCTGTAAATATGTGTATTTGTGTATATGAATGTGTGTACCTGCACAGGAGAGCTGCGCTCATGTGCCACAAAACACATTACCTGCACATAGAGGAGGACTATAAACCACAAGATGACGCAATGTATTACCAGCAAAGTTTGTGCTATTCTGTCCATTGAACTATATGATCCTGTTCCTCCAGTTTTTCCGCTGTGAAGGTGGCAGTGCTTGGGATGACTGTTTTGAGCGGTGCATACATTTATACTCCCTCGCTCTGGAAACTTTATGTTCCATCATTTGTAGCTGATCTAAAAGTGAATATGTTAATAACTTGACCATTTCTTGCTTTTTCCAGGCCGGTCAGGAATCTTTTCGCTCCATCACAAGGTCATACTACAGAGGCGCTGCCGGTGCTTTATTAGTTTATGACATTACAAGGTAGGATTTTCCATTTTGGTGCTTTGAGATCACATTTAGAATTTAATGTAGCTGTAGTGGTCCTTCCTTTTCTTCTAGACTTTAGTAATGCCTACATGTCTGCTAGGTAACAATTGGGAATCCCACAGAGAATTATTTCCCAGTCTAGTCGCCATTCAGATCATCCCTCTCCCAGTGGGCGTTACAATCCTAACGCTTTTTCTCACTTGCAATATAAGGCCAGCCACACAGAAAAATATCACCAAGCGTAGAGGTTTTCATTTGGTCTACCAATTATAAACTTACTTTCTGAAAGTAGTTTTATACATTTGGTGGATTGCCTTTAAAATAAAAAATACAAAAAGTTTTGCAATGCGTTTGCTAGTAATTTTGCCTGCATATTGTTCTATACATTCAATGTAGGGTTTGTTTTCCATCTGATGCCTTGCCATAGCCCACTACACACTGTAGGTGACACACACAGCTGGTCCTGTATCTCCTCTCACACTTTCTGTATTTGTACCTAGGAGAGACACGTTCAATCATCTGACTACCTGGCTTGAAGACGCCCGTCAACACTCAAATTCAAACATGGTGATCATGCTAATTGCCAATAAAAGGTAAAGTGATTGTGTGTCTAATGTCTCCGTTGATGATGCGGGATCTGAAGCTGTTTTCCCTGTGAACTTGTATGCAAGAGATGTCTGTTCTAGAGCTCTTAAAGGAAGGGGAGTTAGTAGGAATTGGCTCCTAAGTAGTGATGAGCGAGCGTGTTTAGATAACGTGTTATCCAATCACTCTCATATCCTGATCAAGTATTTTCGGTGTGCTCGTGGGGCGAAATGCTCAAGTCGCCACAGCTGCATGTCTTGTGGCTGTTCGACAGCCACAACACATGCAGGGATTGCACATGCAGCCACAGCAACTCAAGCATTTTTTTTTGAACATGCCGAAAATGCTCGATTAGAACACGAGCGTGCTCAGATAACACCTTTTCCGAGCACACTCGCTCATCACTAGTCCTAAGTGATCCAAGTTACCTCACCCCCACATGAAATTTCTAGAAGTTGGTCAGTGGGCACTTAAAGTTGTGTGAAAAAGTATTTGCCCTCTTCCTGATTTCCTACTCTTTTGCATGTTTGTTACTTAAATGTTTCAGATCACCATACAAATTGAAATATTAGACTAACTCAAATAGATTTTTATTAAGCTTAAAGTCACAATAAACATTTTACAACAATACAGGGATTTTGAAAAGATTTCCCCCACAATATATCCCAACATTGCCAACCCCCACCTTCTCCCCATTTAGACAGCTCCTGCTCTTCCCTTAGCATATCGTATACCGGCATATACTTTAGTATTATGTGATTACTCCTACTGTCCCCATATAAACAAACATTCCAACAGGAAAAAACTTCACAGAACGTTCTTCCTTCATCCCTCCCCTACCTCAATTCCAGCCAAAGCGCCCACAGTTTATTATAAAACTCCACTTTCCCTCTTTTCTGGTAAACCCCTTTTTCTGGAGGAAGATCGTTGTTATTATTAATGGAAAAAGAAATCCAAACCTATAGGGCCCTGTGTGAAAAAGTGATTGCCTCACCCTCTTAAAATATAAATTATCTGGTTATCACATCTCTGGTGATTCCCTAGCCACACCTGTTCTCAATCAAGAAATCTCTAAAATAGGACCTGCCTGACAAAGTGAAGTAGACCAAAAGATTCTCAAAAGCTAGACATTGTTCCGCGATCCAAAGAAATTTTGGAACAAACGTGAAGCAAAGTAATTGAATTTATCAGTCTAGAAAAGGATATAAAGCCATTTCTAAAGTATTGGGACTCCAGTGAATCACAGTGGGAGCCATTTTCCACAAATGGCGAAAACATGGAATATTGGTGAATCTTCCCAAGAGTGGCTGGCTGACCAAAATTACCCATAGAATGCAGCGACAACTCATCCAAGAGCTCACAAAGGACCCCACAGCAACATGCAAAGAACTGCAGGCCTCACTTACCTCAGTTAAAGTCAGTGTACATGACTCCCCCATAAGGAAGAGAGGAAGGGCAAAAATAACCTGCATGGCAATAAGAACATAAAGGCTCGTCTCAGTTTTGCAAGAAAACAACTTGATGATCCCCAAGACTTTTGGGAAAATACTCTGTGGACTGACGAGACAAAAGTTGAACTTTTTGGAAGGTGTATGGCCCGTTACATCTGGCATAGAAGTAACACCGCATTTCAGAAAAGGAACCTCATACCAACAGTAAAAAATGGTGGAGTTAGAGTGATGCTGTGAGACTGTTTTGCTGCTTCAGAACCTCGAAGACTTGCTGTGGTAAATGGAAACATAAATTCTGCTGTCTACAAAAAAATCATGAAGGAGAATGACCGACCATCTGTTTGTGACCTCAAGCTAAAGCGCACTTGAGTTATGCCGCAGGACAATGATCCAAAACACACCTGCAAGTCCACAACTGAATGGCTTAAGAAAAAGAAAATTAAGACATTGGAGTAGCCTAGTCAAAGTCCTGGACTTTGAAAAGGCGGTTCATGCTTGGATACCCTCCAGTGTGGCTGAGTTACAACAATTCTGCACAGATGAGTGCTAGAATTCCTCCAGAGCGTTGTAAAAGACTCATTGTCAGTTATCACAAATGCTTGATTGCAGTTGTTGCTGCTAAGCGTGGCCCAACCAGTTATTAGATTTAAGAGACCATTACTTTTTTCACACAGGGCCTTGTAGGTTTGGAATTCTTTTTCGCTTTGCAATAAAACCTTCATTTAAAAACTGCATTTTTGATTACTTGTGTTATCTTCGTCTAATATTTAAATTTGTTGAGTGATGTGAAACATTTAAGTGTGACAAACATGCAAAGGAATAGGAAAGGAGGAAGGGGCAAACACTTTTTCACACAACTGTAAGTGTCTGTGGATCCTTACAAAACTGACAAGATTGGCAGAAAGAATTCTAGTGACTCCTGTCAGCGATTTTGAGACTTCCAGTGAAGTCACATTGACAGTGCATCTTCTTCTCTTCCACTCTGCTCTGTCGAAGGAGTGTCATGGTGATTGACAGCTTTCTTCACGCTCTCTAACTGCAGTTATCAGACTTTCAATCAGTATGATGTGGACAGTGATGGCCCGTTGACAGAGCAGACCAGAAGAAGAGGTGCTGCTCTGTTGACGTGAGATCAAATTAAGCAGCAGAATCCGTGTCAGGAGCAGTCCGTGACCACTCTGGAGTCAGCAGAGATTGGTGCTGGACAGAACAGGTAGTTAGCTGGCAACTACTTTCCTTTAAGTTCTTAGTCCCACAGGGAAAAATAAGCCAGAACTTTTTTTATTTTTCCCTCAATATAGCCATGTGAGGGCTTGTTTTTTGCGGGACGAGTTGTAGTTTTGATCGCCAACATTGGTTTTACCATGTCGTGTAACAGAAAAACATGAAAAAAAAATCCAAGAGCTTTGAAATTGCAAAAAAAGTGCAATCCCACACTTGTTTTTTGTTTGGCTTTTTTGCTAGGTTCACTAAATGCTAAAACTGACTACGCCACTATGATTCTCCAGGTCATTACGAGTTCATAGACACCAAACATGTCTAGGTTATTTTTTATCTAAGTGGTGAAAAAAATTCCAAGTTTGAAAAAAAAAATAAATTGCCATTTATCAAGACCTGTAGCGTCTCCATTTTTTTTTTGTGATCTGGGGCTGGGTGATGGCTTATTGTTTGCGTGCGGTCTGACATTTTTTATTCATACCATTTTAATGCAGATGCGATCTTTTGATCGCCCGTTATTGCATTTTAATTGCAATGTTGCAGCGACCAAAAAAACGTAATTCTAATGTTTTGATTTTTTCTCGCTATGCCATTTACCTATTTGATTCTTATTTTTTTTATTGATAGATCGGGCGATTTTGAACGCGGCGTTACCAAATATGTGTATATTTGATTTTTTTTAATTGTTATATTTTGGATGGGGCGAAAAGGGGGCGATTTGAACTTTCATATATTTTTTATATTTTTAAAAACATTTTTTTTTCTTCACTTTTTGCATGCTTCAATAGCCTCCATAAGACTAGTAGCTGCACTTGTCCGATCGCCTCTGCTACATAGCAGATATGCTCATTTGCTATCAGCGCCGACCACCAGGTGGCGATCATAGTTATCCAGCAACGACAACCACAGGAGTCTTCTCATGACCCCAGGTTGTCATACCAACCCATCCGCGACCCGCGGTCATGTGACACTGGCGCTGATGGGAGGAGGGAATGACGTGCTTCTTGCTCGCGTATGCTAAATGCCGCTGTCAGATTTTGACAGGGGCATTTAACATGTTAACAGCCGCTGGTGAATCGCGATTTCACCCTCTGCTGTTTCGGACACATGTTAGCTGATCAGATCATCTGTCATGTCCCTGAAAAGGTGGGGGCTCATCGCCGGAGTCCGCACCAAACAGAGGGAGGCGTCCAATGATGGACTGTGTCAGTCATTGGACGTTAAGGGGTTAATCAGTCTCATGGCGCCAACCTGACGGTGTCTGTAGTTTACTTAGCAAAATCTTGATGACCGGTTTGCTTTAATGCTTAGCAACACCATAAAACCAAAGCCACACGTTAAAGAATTTCGTATTGCACATTTCACATTTGAAATCTGTACATCGAAATAATAAACCTTCAGCATTTCCATAAAATGAACAAGCTGAAGTTTTGAAAATCTGGGCAAACTTCATCTAATCTACCGTATATACTCGAGTATAAGCCGAGATTTTCAGCCCATTTTTAAGGCTGAAAGTGCCCCTCTCGGCTTCTACTGAAGTCATTGTCCCAAGGGGTCGCCGGGGGAGGGGGAGCGGCAGCTGTCACATCATACTCGCTCTCCCGGCGCGGTCCCTGTCAGCTTCTCCGATTCAATGTACTCCGGGCGCCGGCAGCTCTTGCTGTGTTCAGCGGTCACGTGGTACCGCTCATTAAAGTAATGAATATGGACGCGACTCCACTCCCATAGAGGTGGAGCGCATATTCATTACTTAATGAGTGTTATCGGTGACCGCTGAACACCGAAACAAGCTGCTGGAGAGACCATTGCATTGGAGAAGCTGCCAGGGACCGCGCCGGGAGGGTGAGTATGACTGGGGAGGGTGAGCATTGCGATATTCACCTGTCCCCGTTCCACCGCCGCGCAGCGCTCCATCTTACGTTTCCTCTGGCTGTGACGTTCAGGTCAGAAGGCGCGATGACGTGGTTAGTGAGCGCCCTCTGCCTGAACAGTCACTGCAGAGAGCCGGAAGACACAGCGGCGCATGGCGGTGGAACAGGGACAGGTGAATATCGCAAGTGGCGGTGTCCCCGCCTGCTCAGGACAAAGAGGTGAGAACGTAATTTTTTTTTTTTTTAATCGCAGCAGCATATGGGGCATAATATTCCATGGAACAACTTATGGGGCCATAATCAACCTTTGTGCAGCATTATATGGGGCAAATGTTTCTATGGAGCATTGTATGTGGGCATAATCAACCTTTATGCAGCATTATATGAGGCATATTTTTGTATGAAGCATCTTATGGGGCCACCATGAACTGTATGGAGCATTATATGGGGCTCCTGATTCAATATGGATATTCAAAAACACTTAACCTACTAACATAGTAACATAGTTAGTAAGGCCGAAAAAAGACATTTGTCCATCCAGTTCAGCCTATATTCATAGTAACATAGTTAGTAAGGCCGAAAAAAGACATTTGTCCATCCAGTTCAGCCTATATTCCATCATAATAAATACCCAGATCTACGTCCTTCTACAGAACCTAATAATTGTATGATACAATATTGTTCTGCTCCAGGAAGACATCCAGGCCTCTCTTGAACCCCTCGACTGAGTTCGCCATCACCACCTCCTCAGGCAAGCAATTCCAGATTCTCACTGCCCTAACAGTAAAGAATCCTCTTCTATGTTGGTGGAAAAACCTTCTCTCCTCCAGACGCAAAGAATGCCCCCTTGTGCCCGTCACCTTCCTTGGTATAAACAGATCCTCAGCGAGATATTTGTATTGTCCCCTTATATACTTATACATGGTTATTAGATCGCCCCTCAGTCGTCTTTTTTCTAGACTAAATAATCCTAATTTCGCTAATCTATCTGGGTATTGTAGTTCTCCCATCCCCTTTATTAATTTTGTTGCCCTCCTTTGTACTCTCTCTAGTTCCATTATATCCTTCCTGAGCACCGGTGCCCAAAACTGGACACAGTACTCCATGTGCGGTCTAACTAGGGATTTGTACAGAGGCAGTATAATGCTCTCATCATGTGTATCCAGACCTCTTTTAATGCACCCCATGATCCTGTTTGCCTTGGCAGCTGCTGCCTGGCACTGGCTGCTCCAGGTAAGTTTATCATTAACTAGGATCCCCAAGTCCTTCTCCCTGTCAGATTTACCCAGTGGTTTCCCGTTCAGTGTGTAATGGTGATATTGATTCCCTCTTCCCATGTGTATAACCTTACATTTATCATTGTTAAACCTCATCTGCCACCTTTCAGCCCAAGTTTCCAACTTATCCAGATCCATCTGTAGCAGAATACTATCTTCTCTTGTATTAACTGCTTTACATAGTTTTGTATCATCTGCAAATATCGATATTTTACTGTGTAAACCTTCTACCAGATCATTAATGAATATGTTGAAGAGAACAGGTCCCAATACTGACCCCTGCGGTACCCCACTGGTCACAGCGACCCAGTTAGAGACTATACCATTTATAACCACCCTCTGCTTTCTATCACTAAGCCAGTTACTAACCCATTTACACAAATTTTCCCCCAGACCAAGCATTCTCATTTTGTGTACCAACCTCTTATGCGGCACGGTATCAAACGCTTTGGAAAAATCGAGATATACCACGTCCAATGACTCACCGTGGTCCAGTCTATAGCTTACCTCTTCATAAAAACTGATTAGATTGGTTTGACAGGAGCGATTTCTCATAAACCCATGCTGATATGGAGTTAAACAGTTATTCTCATTGAGATAATCCAGAATAACATCCCTCAGAAACCCTTCAAATATTTTACCAACAATAGAGGTTAGACTTACTGGCCTATAATTTCCAGGTTCACTTTTAGAGCCCTTTTTGAATATTGGCACCACATTTGCTATGCGCCAGTCCTGCGGAACAGACCCTGTCGCTATAGAGTCACTAAAAATAAGAAATAATGGTTTATCTATTACATTACTTAGTTCTCTTAGTACTCGTGGGTGTATGCCATCCGGACCCGGAGATTTATCTATTTTAATCTTATTTAGCCGGTTTCGCACCTCTTCTTGGGTTAGATTGGTGACCCTTAATATAGGGTTTTCATTTTTTCTTGGGATTTCACCTAGCATTTCATTTTCCACCGTGAATACCGTGGAGAAGAAGGTGTTTAATATGTTAGCTTTTTCCTCGTCATCTACAACCATTCTTTCCTCACTATTTTTTAAGGGGCCTACATTTTCAGTTTTTATTCTTTTACTATTGATATAGTTGAAGAACAGTTTGGGATTAGTTTTACTCTCCTTAGCAATGTGCTTCTCTGTTTCCTTTTTGGCAGCTTTAATTAGTTTTTTAGATAAAGTATTTTTCTCCCTATAGTTTTTTAGAGCTTCAATGGTGCCATCCTGCTTTAGTAGTGCAAATGCTTTCTTTTTACTGTTAATTGCCTGTCTTACTTCTTTGTTTAGCCACATTGGGTTTTTCCTATTTCTAGTCCTTTTATTCCCACAAGGTATAAACCGCTTACACTGCCTATTTAGGATGTTCTTAAACATTTCCCATTTATTATCTGTATTCTCATTTCTGAGGATATTGTCCCAGTCTACCAGATTAAGGGCATCTCTAAGCTGTTCAAACTTTGCCTTCCTAAAGTTCAATGTTTTTGTGACTCCCTGACAAGTCCCCCTAGTGAAAGCCGGCTGAAACTGCACAATATTGTGGTCGCTATTTCCTAAATGCCCAACCACCTGCAGATTTGTTATTCTGTCAGGTCTATTAGATAGTATTAGGTCTAAAAGTGCTGCTCCTCTGGTTGGATTCTGCACCAATTGTGAAAGATAATTTTTCTTGGTTATTAGCAGAAACCTGTTGCCTTTATGGGTTTCACAGGTTTCTGTTTCCCAGTTAATATCCGGGTAGTTAAAGTCCCCCATAACCAGGACCTCATTATGGGTTGCAGCTTCATCTATCTGCTTTAGAAGTAGACTTTCCATGGTTTCTGTTATATTTGGGGGTTTGTAACAGACCCCAATGAGAATTTTGTTACCATTTTTCCCTCCATGAATTTCGACCCATATGGACTCGACATCCTCATTCCCTTCGCTAATATCCTCCCTTAAAGTGGACTTTAGACAAGACTTTACATAGAGACAAACCCCTCCTCCTCTCCGATTTTTACGATCCTTTCTAAACAGACTGTAACCCTGTAAGTTAACTGCCCAGTCATAGCTTTCATCTAACCATGTCTCGGTTATTCCCACTATGTCAAAGTTACCTGTAGATATTTCTGCTTCTAGTTCTTCCATCTTGTTTGTCAGGCTTCTGGCGTTTGCGAGCATGCAGTTTAGAGGATTTTGTTTTGTTCCAATCTCCTCACTGTGGATTGTTTTAGAAATGTTCTTACCTCCCTTCTGAGTATGTTTTCCTGGGTCGTCTTTGTTCGAGTCTAATGTTTTTCTTCCCGTCCCCTCTTCTTCATTCCATCATAATAAATACCCAGTCTCTGTTAACTGATGTCTCAGTTAATTTTACATTTATTGGTATCTATTTTTATTTTTGAAATTTACCAGTAGCTGCTGCATTTTCCACCCTAGGCTTATACATTAAGTTTTCCCAGTTTTTTGTGGCAAAATTAGGGGGTCGGCTTATACTCGAGTATATCCGGTATTTTGCTATAATCGACTTCAGATTTGTGGCACGTAATTCACCCCAAAAGATTTTAATGGTTTAGTTCAGATAGCCCAGCCATGTAGAGAGGTGTCTTCCACTTTTATTTTGCACCAGACAATTCAATGAAAACTTTACTGATGTTCTCATTTTGTCGGATGTCCACATCTGCTATTAATAAGCTTGCCGGATGTGTCTCAAGGCCGTCCTAAGGTTCTGCATCTATTTAGAAAGCGAAGCACTTTAGACGTCACACTGATCTCTGGAGCTGTGCCGCTTTGAAGTTGGTCTCAAGGGGCGAAGTAGATGTAAAATGTAGTAAGATGAAGTTTCCATAAATTTGGAGAAATACATCCTCAATCACATTAATGATTTCACAAGGAAGAAGTGTCACTGTCAGCCATCAGAGGAAGATTTTTAGAAGTTATGTATATTTTCAGTGTAGGTGTCCTGAAGATGTGAACCCTTTTCTCACTAATTAATAATGACCTCGAGCTATCAGGCAGGAAAGGCACCACATTCAGTATGTGAACATCGGGGCCCGCTTCCTTCATTGGCCACCTCTGCCATGGCTAATTGTGCTTAGCTGAGCTCATTAAAGGTATTAGGATGAAAGATTAAATAAATGTAGAAAGCGTATCGTACGGTCCTGTTACCAGGAACTGGAAAATATATATTTTTTCCAAGTCGGATTATTTTTGTGTATAGTTTGAGTTCATATAATAATTTTTAGATAACATAAAAATAGCACATTTTTCTTTTGGATTATAATCCTGTCCACTCGATGTTGAGATCTGTCTGACATGTACATGTTGTTTGCAGTGATTTAGAATCAAGGAGAGAAGTAAAAAAAGAAGAAGGTGAAGCATTTGCCAGAGAACATGGTCTAATCTTCATGGAAACTTCAGCTAAAACTGCTTCAAATGTGGAGGAGGTAACATAATAATTTGTCATCACACTGTATCTATTGGACATTAGCTTCCACCAGGTATTCCAAGATCCTATCCCAATACGTAGTAGGTGTAATAATATTGGCAAAAATCCCCAATTAGAAATGTAGTGTAGTTTTTCTGATTCTCTATGTCACTTACCCCATATGCAGGGCATTGCAGTAACTTAGGTATCCATGGTTACGACCACTAATAGCTGACGAAGTAACTCTCTATGAGTGGTCGTAACCATGGATACTTAAATCACTGCAATGTCCTGCACATGAGGTAAGCAACATAGCAAATCTGATGAACTATACAACATTTCTAATTTACCCCTTTGAGAAAGCAGCCACTCGAAACGCGCGTCAGAGGCTGCAAGTAGAGGATTGTTTGCGGTCCTGACACACTATGGGTAAGGCATTTGTGTTCATTTATACATCTGACTATGGCCTGAAGGCATGATCTTTGCTGGTGACGTATTTCATATGATGTATTTCATTCTGTAGTCTGAGTGCTGTTCCCATACTCATGTGACTTCACCTCTACTTGCACATTTTTCCACATCTCCTCTATATATAAACCTTTACAGTTCTACATGTCGTATATTTGTGTTTTTATTATATTTTTTCTTATAACATTATATTATCATTTTAATCTTTTCATGGTTTGTCTGTGCAGTTTTCAAAATTTCTAATTGGCAGTATTTTTTTTAAATTATTATTATTATTATTATTATTACTACACCTACTACATATTGGGATAGGATCTTGGAGATGGGAATACCCATTTAAGTGCTCGGTTATGTGCTTTCTATTTATCGAAGATTCCTATGAAGAAGCACTCCTGTGAATGTATTTTTTCATTAAATGTGTGCATGTAATGTAGTGTGAACGTATTAATTTCCTCCCCTTCTGGTCCTTTCTCCGGTGTCCAGTGCCGTTCTGCTTCTCTTCTCAGTGATGTCACTACGGTTTAGACTATCTGCTCACGCTTCATTTGCACTGTACGCCTATGGGGCCTTGTTGTGACGCTTCATACTTACATTGTAAAGCCACTTCCAGGGCATGCAGAGCGCAGCGTGACCCAGAACGTCTGCTGAGCAGAACGGCGCGGGATCCCAGAGGAGTGTACATGAGTATATTAACACACCTACACCACACGAATTCAGGGGAGTCCTTTCTGAAGCTCCAGACTGAGACTAAAGTTACATTGCTTCATTATTAAAAAAGGTTGTCCCCTACTTTGATATTGATGACCTATCTATAGAATAAGTGATCAGTATGAAATGATATGGGGGACTGACTCTCCGTGGTCAGCTGTCATCCCCTCTGGCGGTGCGTGAGCAGAACACTACGTCTCTGCACAGCTTAGTCCTGCAGATCAGCTCCTACTGAAGGGAATGGCTGCTCTGCTGTACCTGTGTATACAGCTGTATTGTCCGCTTCATGCACCGCTCACGTGCAGCTTATAGGTGTGGGTCCCGCACACCCACCATCTTGTATTCATGTCACAATATAAAAACTGGTGAAGATATGCAGTGTGACTAGAGCATGGATGGATCATTAGAGCTTTTTAAATATCAAATAACACAAAAATGCATCCTGTTAGGAGGTGGGTAAATCTATTCTTGTCTACAGTACCCCCCATCAGTATTGCAGAATTACTGTGGGGGGATTGTGATTTCCAGCATTTGTCTGTAGATCTGCAGGTGCCTCAGGGAAGACATGAAATTCAGTGTGTCACAGATGGAATGACGGCTGCGGGCTGGATTATTGTACGCTGTCAGAAGGCGCCGCTCAGTAAGAGAATAACTGCTTTTCCCATACAAGCTGCAGCGATGTCGGCTTTTGGCAACTCTCCTGCCCTTTCTGACCCACTTGGCTATAACACATATCATCCTCCTGATTGTGCCCAGCTTAGGTTTTGGTGCTGAACTCCTGTATTGAGCTTATGGTCCTCAGTCATGAGTCCTGCTCTCTCATAGCTGTCATTTCACCTTGTGACACCTGAACACGCACTGAATTCAATGCCGATCTGCAGACAAATCCTGGAAATCAGTCTCCTCTTCACTTATGTGCTCTTTGTGATTAGCGGGTCACTTCTGCGTACAGATTCGTTACATCAGGCATCCTCCTATCCTGCTTATAGCCTTCATCTACCGATTCGGTCCTCCACTGCAGCACAAACCTCCTGGCCTACATTTCTGTTGGACTTCACAAGATGCATGTATGGGCGAGGTTTCCTTGCTGGCCTTTTATTAAAGACTTGTGTAAGATTGGAAAAATCCGTTTTTTGTTCTTCTCACCAAAATAGCACCACTCTTCTCCTAGGGTTGTGTCTGGCATTACAGCTTGGCTTCAGTGAGTAGTGCGGAGAACGATCTGAATGGGGGCTGCACACACATCTGTATCCCCTTATAGTTGCAACTCCAGTCCTAAACAGTCACCAACAGGTCATGTTTTCAGGATTTCCTTAGTATTGCCCAGGTGATCATTGCATTACCTGGAAATGCAAGAATTCCATCGCCTGTGTAATACTAAGGAAATCCTGAAAACATGACCTGTTGGTGGCTCTTGAGGACCGGAGTTGGGGAACACTGCTTTAAGGTTACGGGAAATGGATACAAGAATGGTGCAGGGGTAGAGATGTCCTTGGTGCAGCCTGGGCCGCGGCACAGGGGCCTAGGTCCTCATCCAGAGCAGTGCACAGCTTCTGTCACACACACGTTGTTGGGCTACAATGGGCCCATATACTGTCCTTCAGAAAGCGAGCATTGTACTCTCTGCATACTGTAACTTCTGATGCTTCCATAGAAATGACATTAACTGAAATTACTCATTGAGTGTATTAAAAAAAAAATAATAAAAAAAAAATTAGCCATAAGCTGCAGAAGTTTTGGGTACTTATCTTTATGAAAATCCATCATATTCCACAGACATTATCATCACTGTCCCCATTGGGACTCAAAATCTAAATTCCCTATTAGTATGTCATTAGAGTTGTGGGAGGAAACCGAAGAACCTGGAGGAAACCCATACAAACCTCTTGCAGATCTTTCATTTTAGGGATTTGAACCCAGGACCCCAGCGCTGCAGTGCAGCAGTAATAACCACTGAGCCACCGTGCTTTCCTTGTTTCAGGAATAGAACAACGTCTCTGCCTCCTACATGGACTGACATCTCTCACTTGGCCTGTCCACTACGTTTTTTTATTTATTTTTTTAAACACCCAGTTTAAATTTGATATACACCCGCTCCCTGATATGCTATAGCTCTGCACTTATCTAGGAGCAGTCACATTACACAACATTTACCTTTCCTGTGAGCAGGTGATAAATGTATGAGTGCTGTGGGTCTGGCTGCTGATGGCTCTACAAAACAGAAAAACTATTGGCCCAAAGTGCACCCAGCCTGTTTCTGTATATCATGAGATCTGGCCTACATGATGTTCCACAGGAGGAGCCGACCCCCTCTGACATCAATATGGAAGCGATTGTGAGACAGCCCACTCAGTACACCAGTGCTATCATTCTGATCAACGTGCCGGCATCTCCTTACTTATTCTGGGGATTTCTTACCTTTCTGTTCCTGCAGTTCCAGCTTTATGTGCTTCTGGTGAAGTGCTCAACTAGGAGAACACGCTGCCACTAAACCATCTTTTCCTTGCTTGACCAGGTTGCTGGTGGTTTCATTGGACAGTAGTGATGGAAAATTTTGTAGATTGCCAGTTTTAAGCTAGAAAAGAGAGTAGTTAATGGCTATAATTGCTGGAGATCACAAAAACATTTAGTTACAACCAGTGGAATTTTGTTCATTAGGCACAGCATTTTTTTTTCTCATTTCATATTAAAGAGGTGTTCGCATTTTGTAAAGTGACGGTATGTCATTAGAATATTGCATCACTTAATTTTGGGTGGGGGTCCAACCTCTAAAACGCTGCCAATCCTGAGAACACAGGACTTGCCGCACTGATGTACAGCCGTAGTCCCCTTCTGCACTTTCCCTTAATTATGGCTTTACCTTGCCACCACCTGTATGGGGGGCAAAACCGCCAAATCCACATAAACCCCACTAAAACATTATTTTATTCAATATACATTAAAATAGTATACAATGTAACCAAAGTAGACTGCCACCTGTACTCCAATATCTTCTCGAAACATTACATTGTAGGGTATGTCACCATATGGAAAATGTTGTTCCCTTTCTTCAGCTGTTGAGTATTTTGCACATACAAAAGTTGATGGTGTAAAAAGCAGTGAAGTGGAATAAGTTGCTATTCATGCAGCGTGTAGGTGCATGTTCACACTGGCCACCAGGGCTGCGGAGTCGCGGAGGTTGAGTTGTTGCGGAGGTTGAGTTGTTGCGGAGGTTGAGTTGTTGCGGAGGTTGAGTTGTTGCGGAGGTTGAGTTGTCGCGGAGGTTGAGTTGTCGCGGAGGTTGAGTTGTCGCGGAGGTTGAGTTGTCGCGGAGGTTGAGTTGTCGCGGCGGTTGAGTTGTCGCGGCGGTTGAGTTGTCGCGGCGGTTGAGTTGTCGCGGCGGTTGAGTTGTCGCGGCGGTTGAGTTGTCGCGGCGGTTGAGTTGTCGCGGCGGTTGAGTTGTCGCGGCGGTTGAGTTGTCGCGGAGGTTGAGTTGTCGCAGGTTTGGCTTACGGACTCCACAGCCCTGCTGGCCACTAAACAAAACCCAAGATGGAAACAAAATAAGCACAAACCCTGCAATATATAGCAAGAGTTCATGAAAATAACATAGGGTACTAAGTTAACATAATTTTGATTGAAAAAAACCATAAAAGCCATCCCACCACGTGACGGTGACCCTATTCAGGATGGTCCTAACCTCTAGTATTAAAACCTGACCATGTGTCAATTGAAGTAATATGAATAAGGGCTGAGAAGGACTGAGACCCGGCTCATGGACACCTAGCCATGGGGAACTAGGGTCACCATGACATGATGGGATGGCTTTTATGTTTTTTTTTAATCAAAATTATGTTAACTAAGCACCCTGTATTTCATGCACTATTGCCATTTATTTACTGCAGGGTATTTGCTTATTTTGTTTTTATCTAAGTTTGTCCCTTAGTCATACTGGCCTGAAACACTCTCTGAAATTCTCTTTTGCTTGTAATGACCCATGGGTTTTTTTCTGTTTTTCTATTGATCCATTTTAAACTTTTTCCAGTTTTTAACGTACAATCCATACAAGTCAAGCCCATGTTTTATTAACAAGGAAAATAAAGTATCCAGTGGTTTTACTACCGTTTGGATGCCGGCTTTCTGCGTATTTTTTTTTTTATGTCTACACTACGAGCTGCCATATAATCCTCCGCACAGGGGGAGCTGACATTACTCGCTCCTCATCGGAGTATCCATCTAATGTTTGATCAGCTATTGTATCAGAAAAATACGCAAAAGTCGCAGAATGGAAGCACGGCTTTACGTTCAATTACAGATCTACAATGTCGTGTCCTGAGGAAATATTGGAGGTGGCGGACTACTCCTTGTATGACCACCAAACATAGTTTGCAGGCACAGGATGCCCACGCCAACCAGCCTCCAAACTGGGGGTCCCGTCATATTGGGACTTTGCAGGTTTGAGGGAGGACCGTTTACTATACATAGAGGAGAGTTGTCAAGGGGTTTGGACTCGTTTTCCCTTTATTTGTGCATATTACAGCTAACCTCAAATCGGGATGAAATATTCCACTAGACAAAATATAAATTTAGATATTTAAAATTGCAAAAATAATTAACCAGAGTTTTGCTTAATTGCAAGTGGCATCCCATTAATTAGGTACTCAGAAACTTTCCGCTTCCTTACCTTTTAATTTTTTTTTTTCTGCTTCTTCTACCAGGGAGGCTTGGGAAGGAATGTGGAAAGTCAGCCAGCTTAGCAGGGTCCCCCATCAACATGACAGCTCAAGATTAATTAGCAGCTCCGTAATAATGGAGATGCATCTTCTCACCAAGCTTTGGCTTTCCGTAGCAGATTTATCACTTGAGCAAAGCCAGCAGGGGGCTTTTCCTGGAGATTACTTCCCCAAGCAGCCATGTGATATGATTCTGGGGTCACCGGATGGGAGAACTAGTAGTGGGAGGAGAGCTGTACTGCTGCAGTGTAATGGCCCGGGGTCCAGCAGCTGCCCTCATGTGTATTACACTCTAATATTGAGGTCTAGTGGAACCCTAAATGCCGAACTAAATACATGTCCATTGCCCTCTGCCAACACCCGATCTCCTATAATGGTGTAGAAAGGGCAAAAGGTGTGACTCCTCATGGGAGGGCCTACCACATCCATGAGGAAGAGGACTGGAAGTCCATTGCCACCTATTGGGGTTAGCAGCTCTAAAAGTCAATATCGACCCTTTAAAGCAGGGGTCCACAGGAACTCTAGTGCAAGTAGCAATCCTAATGGTCGATATGGACATTTTGAAAGGGCCTAGTTAAATGACAGGACCATCTAGTGATTGTCATGAGGAACTCTGTTATGCTTACCCTGTGGAGGCGCTACAGAGATATTGAATGCTTGCTTCGGGTGCATACAACTACAGCTGACCACTGGTGGTCAGCAGAGGGACCTCTTGTGATCACTCTATCAAGGAGCCCATCCATGTAGAGATTATCAGACAGCCGAGCCATTTGGATATAGTTTGCTTTTGTGGCGGATCTATATGTGCCTGTTGACCAAGCTGAATTTCCAACTTTTTGTCTTGAAGTTTCTCAGCTTTTCCATAAGGTGGCAGTGTAACACACAGAATCTCAAAATGTACCGCGCACTGCTGGCTGCTGAGCCTGCAATGGCTGCAGATCAGGGATGACATTCACACGTTTTCTTACATAATTGATAAATCTATCACTTATATATCTATGTGAAGCTAAGAATTGATTAGGCTATTTCTTTCTATAGGAATAGCTTGTTTTGGATTTTTTTTGATGATCAATTAAAATAATAAATACCGCGCTACAAGGGTTAAAGGTTGGTTTGAAAACACAGATTAATTATTACTGCACCTGAGTGCAACAAGCTTGGCAAAATAAAGTGAACAAACTATACTGGTGTTCACACAATCGTCAGCTCACACTGGTACAGCCCGCAGTTGGAGTCCTTAGTGATTTGGATGTGCACTATATGCAATATGATAGAAATAAATAAATAAATAGTAGAGCACATACCATGGTGGTGTAACTAGTAGCTGGAACTGAGCGGACCCCCGGATGCATGCGGTACTTCACAGCGGAGGACCAGAGTTTAGTGAATAGAAGTATTCCTCAGAGCGGTGGCGATCAGCTGGGCATGCACCGGATACCAGTAGATCAGTCAGAGGACCGGGTGCCGATGAACAGTACAGAGCCAGGAGTCGTCCCGGCCGGAGGCGATCCTGGATGTACTGAAAAAATGGCCGACGCTGCTGCGCAGCGTGTGACGTCACAGGCCTACGGAGTCACACTGGGGCAAAAAACCAAACCGACGCGTTTCGGAGTGTAACGCACTCCTTCCTCAGGGGTTACCGCCCCCAGATGACTGGCTCCATATTTATGCACACGCGCTGGAGGCCCAACTGCGTGCTGCATATTAACTCTATCCTGCCTGGTCCTCGTCAACTACGGTACAATGGTATATGCCTGAAACCACTGATCACCTGCACTCAAGATGTGACGATTAGTGCCTCCGCTCCCCATTCCTGTCCCCTCTAATAGAAGCACCACATTAATAAACTATTAATATTAGAAGCTCTGCCACATACTCAGCCTATCTGCCCCCAAAGGGAACACCTTACATACATAAATTCAAATGACAGTAAAACCTAAGATTGCACACATTACATATCCAATACAAAATACTTGTTAAACGATATCAATTTTTATTATAACTAATTAAAACTTATAAAACAAAACTAAAACCTAAATATAAATGTACAAATAGATAAACTGAATAAATAAATAAATAAATGCAGAATAACTGTACCCATTCATGGAAGCACGTCTTGGGATGTACATAGGGTCCCAGCAATACACACTTCATGCTCCATAATGGGCCGTTACTACAATGTTAATTAAAATGCGTACAATTCTAACTCACAATTTAATCCCCTAGGATACAAACTATCTAGGGTGAAGATCCATTGGGATTCAAGACGAGACATTTTCCCAAGAAAATCCCCACCTCTTTTATCTGGACGTACAATTTGAATGCCACAGAAAGATGTGCCTTTTAGGGATTGCCCATGTTTCTCCCTAAAGTGGCGGGAGAGTGGATGACCCACAAACCCCTTCTGTATATTTTTAAAATGTTCCCTAATCCGTACTTTTAGTTGGCGTTTGGTACGGCCAATATACAACTTCTTGCATGGGCATTGAATTAAATAAATGACCCCAGCGGTATGGCAGGATATACAATCTTCGATCGTAAAATGTTGGCTAGCATTTGAGTCCAGGAATGTCAATTGTCTCATTTTTTTAAAAGAGGTGTGCATACAACCATAACACCCTTTGCATGGTAAAAAGCCCTTTTTAGAGTGATTGGATACTACTAAATCCTCTGCTTTATTCCCAAGGACCATTCGTGTGGTGGGGGCTATTAAATGTCCTAGAGATTGAGCTTTACGGTATATAAATCTAGGGTTACTTGGAAGGTACTCCCCTATCACCTTATCCTTCTGTAGGACCGACCAGTGTCTACGCACAATTCTAGTGAATTGGTTATGTCCACTATGGAATTGGGTTATAAATGGCAGCTTAAGAATCTGCTGCTGTAAATTTGCCGTAACAACTCCAGATATGTTATTAGATTTCTGTAGCAGGATATCCCTTGATACTAAAGCCACTTCCTCCCGTACTTGATCCAACCTAGGCCTAGAGTAACCTTTGTCTTGGAATTGTTGGCTTTTAGGGATATTTTGTAGCCACACCGGTAGATAATCTACCGGTGTGGCTACAAAATATCCCTAAAAGCCAATATACTAGTGTGCGTAGGAATTGTTCTAATTTGGGTGATTACAACAAAGAGGCTGACTATTTAACTCAACAATTCCAAGACAAAGAAATCTAATAACATATCTGGAGTTGTTACGGCAAATTTACAGCAGCAGATTCTTAAGCTGCCATTTATAACCCAATTCCATAGTGGACATAACCAATTCACTAGAATTGTGCGTAGACACTGGTCGGTCCTACAGAAGGATAAGGTGATAGGGGAGTACCTTCCAAGTAACCCTAGATTTATATACCGTAAAGCTCAATCTCTAGGACATTTAATAGCCCCCACCACACGAATGGTCCTTGGGAATAAAGCAGAGGATTTAGTAGTATCCAATCACTCTAAAAAGGGCTTTTTACCATGCAAAGGGTGTTATGGTTGTATGCACACCTCTTTTAAAAAAATGAGACAATTGACATTCCTGGACTCAAATGCTAGCCAACATTTTACGATCGAAGATTGTATATCCTGCCATACCGCTGGGGTCATTTATTTAATTCAATGCCCATGCAAGAAGTTGTATATTGGCCGTACCAAACGCCAACTAAAAGTACGGATTAGGGAACATTTTAAAAATATACAGAAGGGGTTTGTGGGTCATCCACTCTCCCGCCACTTTAGGGAGAAACATGGGCAATCCCTAAAAGGCACATCTTTCTGTGGCATTCAAATTGTACGTCCAGATAAAAGAGGTGGGGATTTTCTTGGGAAAATGTCTCGTCTTGAATCCCAATGGATCTTCACCCTAGATAGTTTGTATCCTAGGGGATTAAATTGTGAGTTAGAATTGTACGCATTTTAATTAACATTGTAGTAACGGCCCATTATGGAGCATGAAGTGTGTATTGCTGGGACCCTATGTACATCCCAAGACGTGCTTCCATGAATGGGTACAGTTATTCTGCATTTATTTATTTATTTATTCAGTTTATCTATTTGTACATTTATATTTAGGTTTTAGTTTTGTTTTATAAGTTTTAATTAGTTATAATAAAAATTGATATCGTTTAACAAGTATTTTGTATTGGATATGTAATGTGTGCAATCTTAGGTTTTACTGTCATTTGAATTTATGTATGTAAGGTGTTCCCTTTGGGGGCAGATAGGCTGAGTATGTGGCAGAGCTTCTAATATTAATAGTTTATTAATGTGGTGCTTCTATTAGAGGGGACAGGAATGGGGAGCGGAGGCACTAATCGTCACATCTTGAGTGCAGGTGATCAGTGGTTTCAGGCATATACCATTGTACCGTAGTTGACGAGGACCAGGCAGGATAGAGTTAATATGCAGCACGCAGTTGGGCCTCCAGCGCGTGTGCATAAATATGGAGCCAGTCATCTGGGGGCGGTAACCCCTGAGGAAGGAGTGCGTTACACTCCGAAACGCGTCGGTTTGGTTTTTTGCCCCAGTGTGACTCCGTAGGCCTGTGACGTCACACGCTGCGCAGCAGCGTCGGCCATTTTTTCAGTACATCCAGGATCGCCTCCGGCCGGGACGACTCCTGGCTCTGTACTGTTCATCGGCACCCGGTCCTCTGACTGATCTACTGGTATCCGGTGCATGCCCAGCTGATCGCCACCGCTCTGAGGAATACTTCTATTCACTAAACTCTGGTCCTCCGCTGTGAAGTACCGCATGCATCCGGGGGTCCGCTCAGTTCCAGCTACTAGTTACACCACCATGGTATGTGCTCTACTATTTATTTATTTATTTCTATCATATTGCATATAGTGCACATCCAAATCACTAAGGACTCCAACTGCGGGCTGTACCAGTGTGAGCTGACGATTGTGTGAACACCAGTATAGTTTGTTCACTTTATTTTGCCAAGCTTGTTGCACTCAGGTGCAGTAATAATTAATCTGTGTTTTTAAACCAACCTTTAACCCTTGTAGCGCGGTATTTATTATTTTAATTGGTCTATTTGTTTTTCTGGTAGAGTGTGCACGGATCTGCCTAATACCTGCAGCACTTGGGTTATCTATTTAGTAGCGCCAGTGTGTTCTATTGTTGTGCATTTTTTTGATGACCCCCCACACTTCTGTAGGAGTGTAGGAGGATTCTATGTGCATTTGCATCTACTATATGGCTCCTAAATGCCATTTACCCTGCGTGATTATGTATCTGTATTCTAGATCTATTTTGTACTGTTAGTTAAGGCATATTAATCAGTTGGTTGCATATTGCACAGTGTCTTGCATATATCAGGTGGTGGTAGAAGGCATGTGAGGGTTATTCTGTCTCTGTCCCGGTTACTGTCATTCCCTAATGTGGTATATAATGTGAGTCTGCAGTACAACGGCCGGTGTTTGCCTGACACTATCCCATACAATCATGTCTGACAGCAGGAGCCCAGTCAGAGGTGACAGGAGAGATCCACTATGGAAGGAGCTGGTGTTAGAAGGTGCGTATGAGCCATTCCCAAAGAGACGGCTCCATATAAAGCATACCTTGGGGAGAGCCGGTGATGAATGAGGCTGTCATCTGCCTTCAGTTTCCCGCTAGTATTTCAGCCTCTCACTAATCACGCCGTCTCCATTTTCTGCCTGGTGATGTTCATTTCCGCACCAAGTATCCTGCATCCTGGCGCGTCAGTATGGAGCGAGCAATCCGAGCAGTACATATATCTGTGAGGATAGTCACAGTCTGGCTTCTGTGTTAGCTCCATATTACATGGCTATGTGAGAGTAGTAGCTACATATTTATTCCTTATCACACATCGCTGTTCTCCAGAATGCCGGAATAACGTTCTGTCTGCACGTCATTTTATATTCCCTGATGTATACTTCCACCAGCCGCCATTTTATGTCCCTGTATAGGTATGCGTCTTACATTACTTCCAAGTGTACGACTCGCTCACCTATAAGGATATGCTGGTGTATACATGCACATCATATTTCAACAGAACATCCTTTTCACACACACCTGGTCCATTGGGGCCTCCAGATAGATTAAGCATGTATAACAGAAGCTTTCCCACGTGCTGAACATCTACTATATAATTGTCTAAGGGTCACTTCCGTCTTTCTGTCTGTCTGGCACGCATATTCATTGGTCTCGGCCTCTGTTTGTCATGGAAATCCAAGTCGCTGATTGGTCGTGGCCACGACCAATCAGTGACGGGCACAGTCCGGCGGGAAAATGGCCGCTCCTTCCTCCCCGCAGTCAGTGCCCGCTCCGTACTCCCCTCCAGTCAGCGTTGACCGCTGTGTAACGCACTCGGTTAACGCTGCTATTGACCCTGTGTGACCAACTTTTTACTATTCATGCGGTCTATGCAGCATCAATAGTAAAAAGATCTAATGTTAAAAATAATAAAAAAAATAGTTATATACTCACCGTCCGTCGGATCAGGAACAGGCCTTTCCCGCTCCTCGCGACGCCCCGGTGACCGCTCCATGCATTGCGGTCTCGCGATATGATGACGTGCGGTCTCGTGAGACCGCTACGTCATCATCTCGCGAGACCGCAATGCACTCTTCAGACCAGAGCGCGCGAGGAGCGTCAGTAACCGCTTCGATCCGGGGGCCAACGGAGGGTGAGTATATAACTATTTTATTTTAATTATTTTTTTAACAGGGATATGGTGCCCACATTGCTATATACTACGTGGGCTGTGCAATATATTACGTGAGCTGTATTATATACTACTACGTGGCTGGGCAATATACTACGTGGCTGGGCAATATACTACGTGACTGGGCAATATACTACCATATATACTCGAGTATAAGCCGACCCGAGTATAAGCCGACCCCCCTAATTTTGCCACAAAAAACTGGGAAAACTTATTGACTCGAGTATAAGCCTAGGGTGGAAATGCAGCATTTACCGGTGAATTTCAAAAATAAAAATAGATCATTATTTCCCCATAGCTGTGCCATATAGTGCTCTGCACCGTTCATATTGCCCCATAGATGCTGCACAGATGCCCCATACAGTGCTCTGCACCGTTCATATTGCCCCATAGATGCTGCACAGATGCCCCACAGTGCTCTGCACCCTTCATATTGCCCCATAGATGCTGCACAGATGCCCCATACAGTGCTCTGCACCGTTCATATTGCCCCATAGATGCTGCACAGATGCCCCATATAGTGCTCTGCACCGTTCATATTGCCCCATAGATGCTGCACAGATGCCCCATATAGTGCTCTGCACCGTTCATATTGCCCCATAGATGCTGCACAGATGCCCCATATAGTGCTGTGCCGTTCATACTGCCCCATAGATGCTGCACAGATGCCCCATATAGTGCTGTGTGCCGTTCATACTGCCCCATAGATGCTGCACAGATGCCCCATATAGTGCTGTGTGCCGTTCATACTGCCCCATAGATGCTGCACAGATGCCCCATATAGTGCTGTGTGCCGTTCATACTGCCCCATAGATGCTGCACAGATGCCCCATATAGTGCTGTGTGCCGTTCATACTGCCCCATAGATGCTGCACAGATGCCCCATATAGTGCTGTGTGCCGTTCATACTGCCCCATAGATGCTGCACAGATGCCCCATATAGTGCTGTGTGCCGTTCATACTGCCCCATAGATGCTGCACAGATGCCCCATATAGTGCTGTGTGCCGTTCATACTGCCCCATAGATGCTGCACAGATGCCCCATATAGTGCTGTGTGCCGTTCATACTGCCCCATAGATGCTGCACAGATGCCCCATATAGTGCTGTGTGCCGTTCATATTGCCCCATAGATGCTGCACAGATGCCCCATATAGTGCTGTGTGCCGTTCATATTGCCCCATAGATGCTGCACAGATGCCCCATATAGTGCTCTGCACCGTTCATACTGCCCCATAAATGCTGCACATAAATCTGTGCCATGGCCGCTGCTGCTGCTGCTGCAATAAAAAAAAAAAAACACATACTCACCTCTCTTGATTGCAGCTCCCAGCGTCCGGTCCCGGCGCCTCCATCTTCCCGGCGTCTCTGCTCTGACTGATAGGCAGAGGGCGCCGCGCACACTTTACGCGTCATCGCGCCCTCTGCCTGAACAGTCAGAGCGGAGGCGCCGGGGAGATGGAGCGGCGCCCGGCGGCTGGAACGGGGACATGTAAGTATGATATACTTACCTAGTCCCAGCGATCCTGACGCTCCCCGCCTTCCTCCCCGTCTTCTGTGCTGCAGCCTCTTCCTGTCAGCGGTCATTGGCACCGCTGATTAGAGAAATGAATAGGCGGCTCCACCCCTACGGGAGGTGGAGCCGCCTATTCATTTCTGTAATGAGCGGTCCCACGTGACCGCTGAAGAGGGGAAGAGCTGCAGCACAGAAGACCGTGGGACGGCAGGGACAGCGCGAGGATCGCTGGGACTAGGTAAGTATACCTCAGCGACCTCTCCCCCTCACCCGCCGACCTCTCCCCCTCACCCGCCGACCCCACCGCTACCGTGACTCGAGTATAAGCCGAGAGGGGCACTTTCAGCCCAAAAATTTGGGCTGAAAATCTCGGCTTATACTCGAGTATATACGGTACGTGGCTGGGCAATATACTATGTGACTGGGCAATATACTGTGTGACTGGGCAATATACTGTGCGGGCTGTGCAATGTACTGCGTGGACTGTGCTATACATTACGTGGCCTGTGTTATAAACTATGTGGCCTGTGTTATACACTACGTGGCCTGTGTTATATATGCGTGGTACTGTGCGGGCTATGCAATATACTACGCGGGCTGGGCAATATACTACGTGACTGGGCAGTATACTACGTGTCTGTGCTGTATACTACGTGGCTCTGTGCTGTATACTACATGACTGGGCAATATACTACGTGGCTGGGCAATGTACTACGTGACTGGCCAATATACTATGTGACTGGGATTCTTGTGTAAGAGTCAACAGGCCATAGATTACAATGGTGCCAACAGCAGGGCTGTGGAGACGGTAAGCCAAACCTCCGATTCCTGAACTTCCCTGACTCCAACTCCACAGCACTACTGAGCATGTGCATAAAGTGCAGCACAGATTCATCTCAACTAACAGCCCAGATCCTTAGATCAAGAGCAGACATTTATAGGACATTTCATAACTTTCCCACATTCTTATGAAAACATTTACAGCACATCCTGCACTGAACTACTGAACCCAATTTATTATATATTTTCGGAGTCTGTCCATATTATACCAATTCCACCAAAATGGACATTGACTCTCTAACTCCACAGCAGTCAACATGTGCTCATCATCTTCAGGCGTCTACACCAACTGGAGTCGGACACCCAGACGCAGTAAACTACTGGTATGTTTTGGTGTCCACCTCCCAGGAGGCGTATACATCCAAATATGATGCGCGACAGAGCACATGTTGGCTATTGTAGTCTATGGCCTCTTCGTTGCATATGCCCGAATCCTCTTTGGTGGTGGGTTTGAACGCAAGTCCGATGGGACCACTGAACATGGGCAAGAACTCGGTGTGAAAGGAACTTAAGATGTACAGTAAAAACTGTATTGGGGTGAAATGAGTTCTCGTTATATATACGTCTTTACATTGAGATTACAACACCAAGAAGGAAAAGTCGTGGAATTATGGAAATCACTGGATCTATAGGTTAATGAAATGAGAAAATGGAAACAAAATCTTCCAAACCTCTCTATTGAGTGTTGTGAGCGCCATGCACCATAATCCCTTTAGTTACACACCTTTTCTGCCATCACGGAGGGTACTAATGGTTGTCTGATGAGTGCCCTGCCACATTGAATGTATGTGCAAGCATAACCTCAGGATCCTCTTCTGGCAGCATCCTGTTCAATTCCCGACCAATGATGTCCCAGATGTGACCAATGTGAGAAAAGTCCGGTGTTTCTGCAGGCCATAGCAGCACGTTTGATAGAATACATGACAATGAGTCTCGGGGCCCATGGCTAGGATTCCACTCCTTAATCCAAGAGTTAGAAAACACATGGCACTCCAAATCTATGCAGTTTTAAATGTTTCTTTTAATAGGTACACAATACAATTTCATATACAGTATGTGAGGTATCATTCTTTAAGACCAGACATATGGATTGCCTTAGGAGAAATGATAGTATTCAAAGGCCAATTGTACAGTACTGCATTGTAGAATGGACAACAACCATGGCTACAGAGAAGCGCTGATTGTCTCTGGTCTCAGCCCTCATTCCTGGAATATTGTTCTTCAACACTACAATTGGTCTTTTGGGGAAATACATATGTCTGATGGTAGAACATTTAGGTCACGCATGCTCCTTATAGCAGCACGCGCATCGTGTGGCCTTACATTATGCCACCCCTCAGCGTCATCCCAAGGGTAGGACTGGTGTGACTTTCCCTCATGAAGGCCTCTTCGTGGTGTTGCCCACATGGTCTCTAGACCAATATTTGGCTATCATTTCATCCAAAAGAAAAGCTGGAGCGGTGGCATGAGGTCAATAAAGAGGCCTTTGTGAGGGAACGTCTGATCGGTCTTACTCCCCAGACTTTGGTGTGGGGTGGCAAGTTGTACAGTAGCCAGACTGTTCTAGTCTTCATCCAGGTACTCTAACAGCTCAGCGTTAAATTTATTTTGAGGTGGAACCAGTGGTATGGGTGTTTCTCCAGAGTGTCCCTTTCTCAATATGACGTATCCAGGCCGCTTGTTGCTTGTGCTATTGTGAGCAGTTTGTGTGGTTAAACGTGCTATCATTGCCTGCACCGTCCCAGAACCTGTCTCCCATCGAGCACATCTGGGATGTCATTGGTGGCAATGGCAAAGGGATCTTGATTTGCCCAAATGCATTCAGTGTGCCAGAACATTCCGCTGACAACCATTAATAAAGTCATTGATAGCAGCCGAGACTTATAGGCTATGTGCACACGTTGCGGATTAGCCTTAAATTTCTGGTGCGGATTCTGCCTTTCCTGGCAGAAAACGCACCTGCAGATTTGTCGTGTTTTTTGTGCGTTTTTGCTGCGGTTTTTCTGACATGGCACTTCTTTTAAACCGCAGCGTTTCCGCAGCGGATTTTCCGCAAAGTGCACAGCTTTTTTTTTTCTCATTGATTTACATTGTACTGTAAATCAATTGCGGATCTGCAGCGTTTCTGCACCTCAAAAAACGCTGCGGATCAGCAGAGAATCCGCAGCATGTGCATATACCCATAAGTGTGGGGATTTCTGCATGTGGTGATACTGAATAAATCAAGACATTTGGAAAATGGTGTTTCCATTTTTTTTTTCATCATGTGCATATCATTAACATGTCGATCAGTCCTATGATCTCCATAAATTCACGACTTTCTGCCTTTGTGTTACGACTTCAATGTTGAGAAGTATGTGTAGTGTGTAATTTGCATATTCCAGGTGCCTTCTGGGAGAAGCGAAGTCTCCCTAAGCTAGAAGATCGTTGGGTACAGCCGGGACCAGCTGCTTCGAAAGCATCACCAAACCGCGCGCCTTACGGCGCGCGAATTTTTGCCTGTAGGACATTATTGCAAGAGAGCTTGGCTGAGTAGATTACACAAGAAGGAAAACACACAGCAAGTCAGCAGGATCTAGGAGCAACATGGCAGATGTGACAACCTACATGGTGAGCTGCAGCATGTGCTACATGTTCACAGATCGACCAGAAGAAGAATCCAATTTCACCTGTCAGAAGTGTAGACTAGTGGCCCTTTTAGAAGAAAAGGTGCGGGGTCTGGAAGAAAGAATAGCAACTTTGAAACTCATCAAAGAGAATGAAGACTTTCTAGACAGAACAGAAGCATCTCTACTGGTCACAGAAGGTGCAAAAAGTGTCAGAGAACCTCCAAAAGCAGATGAGTGGAAGCATGTGACCAAAAGAAGCAAGAAGACCATAGAGAAATCACCAACCACACAACTGAAGAACCGATATCAAATCTTTGTAGAGGATGAAGATGGCACACCTAAGAATGAAGCAATACCAGCAAGCAAAAAAGAAAAGGGCACACAGCAACAAGTGACAGCAAAAAGTACAGCCAAGAAGCAACGAAGAGTGGTGGTGGTGGGAGACTCACTACTGAGAGGCACCGAAGCAGCCATCTGCAGACCGGACATAACTGCAAGAGAAGTATGCTGCCTTCCAGGTGCGATGATCAAGGATGTGACCGATAGGATACCAAAGCTCTTCAGCTCCAAGGACGTCCACCCATTTCTTCTGATACATGTTGGCACCAATGACACGGCAAGGAAGGACCTACCGACAATCTGCAAGGACTTTGAAGAGTTGGGGAAGAAAGTAAAGGAACTGGATGCACAGGTAGTTTTTTCTTCTATCCTTCCAGTAGACGGGCATGGCACCAGGAGATGGAACAGGATCCTTGATGCAAACAACTGGCTAAGACGATGGTGCAGACAACAAGGATTTGGATTCCTGGACCACGGTGTGAATTACTGGTATGATGGACTCCTCGCCAGAGACGGACTACACCTCAACAAACCTGGGAAACACACATTCGCCAGAAGACTCGCTACACTCATCAGGAGGGCGTTAAACTAGAAGAAGAGGGGACGGGAAGAAAAACATTAGACTCGAACAAAGACGACCCAGGAAAACATACTCAGAAGGGAGGTAAGAACATTTCTAAAACAATTCACAGTGAGGAGATTGGAACAAAACAAAATCCTCTAAACTGCATGCTCGCAAACGCCAGAAGCCTGACAAACAAGATGGAAGAACTAGAAGCAGAAATATCTACAGGTAACTTTGACATAGTGGGAATAACCGAGACATGGTTAGATGAAAGCTATGACTGGGCAGTTAACTTACAGGGTTACAGTCTGTTTAGAAAGGATCGTAAAAATCGGAGAGGAGGAGGGGTTTGTCTCTATGTAAAGTCTTGTCTAAAGTCCACTTTAAGGGAGGATATTAGCGAAGGGAATGAGGATGTCGAGTCCATATGGGTTGAAATTCATGGAGGGAAAAATGGTAACAAAATTCTCATTGGGGTCTGTTACAAACCCCCAAATATAACAGAAAGCATGGAAAGTCTACTTCTAAAGCAGATAGATGAAGCTGCAACCCATAATGAGGTCCTGGTTATGGGGGACTTTAACTACCCGGATATTAACTGGGAAACAGAAACCTGTGAAACCCATAAAGGCAACAGGTTTCTGCTAATAACCAAGAAGAATTATCTTTCACAATTGGTGCAGAATCCAACCAGAGGAGCAGCACTTTTAGACCTAATACTATCTAATAGACCTGACAGAATAACAAATCTGCAGGTGGTTGGGCATTTAGGAAATAGCGACCACAATATTGTGCAGTTTCACCTGTCTTTCACTAGGGGGACTTGTCAGGGAGTCACAAAAACATTGAACTTTAGGAAGGCAAAGTTTGAACAGCATAGAGATGCCCTTAATCTGGTAGACTGGGACAATATCCTCAGAAATGAGAATACAGATAATAAATGGGAAATGTTTAAGAACATCCTAAATAGGCAGTGTAAGCGGTTTATACCTTGTGGGAATAAAAGGACTAGAAATAGGAAAAACCCAATGTGGCTAAACAAAGAAGTAAGACAGGCAATTAACAGTAAAAAGAAAGCATTTGCACTACTAAAGCAGGATGGCACCATTGAAGCTCTAAAAAACTATAGGGAGAAAAATACTTTATCTAAAAAACTAATTAAAGCTGCCAAAAAGGAAACAGAGAAGCACATTGCTAAGGAGAGTAAAACTAATCCCAAACTGTTCTTCAACTATATCAATAGTAAAAGAATAAAAACTGAAAATGTAGGCCCCTTAAAAAATAGTGAGGAAAGAATGGTTGTAGATGACGAGGAAAAAGCTAACATATTAAACACCTTCTTCTCCACGGTATTCACGGTGGAAAATGAAATGCTAGGTGAAATCCCAAGAAACAATGAAAACCCTATATTAAGGGTCACCAATCTAACCCAAGAAGAGGTGCGAAACCGGCTAAATAAGATTAAAATAGATAAATCTCCGGGTCCGGATGGCATACACCCACGAGTACTAAGAGAACTAAGTAATGTAATAGATAAACCATTATTTCTTATTTTTAGTGACTCTATAGCGACAGGGTCTGTTCCGCAGGACTGGCGCATAGCAAATGTGGTGCCAATATTCAAAAAGGGCTCTAAAAGTGAACCTGGAAATTATAGGCCAGTAAGTCTAACCTCTATTGTTGGTAAAATATTTGAAGGGTTTCTGAGGGATGTTATTCTGGATTATCTCAATGAGAATAACTGTTTAACTCCATATCAGCATGGGTTTATGAGAAATCGCTCCTGTCAAACCAATCTAATCAGTTTTTATGAAGAGGTAAGCTATAGACTGGACCACGGTGAGTCATTGGACGTGGTATATCTCGATTTTTCCAAAGCGTTTGATACCGTGCCGCACAAGAGGTTGGTACACAAAATGAGAATGCTTGGTCTGGGGGAAAATGTGTGTAAATGGGTTAGTAACTGGCTTAGTGATAGAAAGCAGAGGGTGGTTATAAATGGTATAGTCTCTAACTGGGTCGCTGTGACCAGTGGGGTACCGCAGGGGTCAGTATTGGGACCTGTTCTCTTCAACATATTCATTAATGATCTGGTAGAAGGTTTACACAGTAAAATATCGATATTTGCAGATGATACAAAACTATGTAAAGCAGTTAATACAAGAGAAGATAGTATTCTGCTACAGATGGATCTGGATAAGTTGGAAACTTGGGCTGAAAGGTGGCAGATGAGGTTTAACAATGATAAATGTAAGGTTATACACATGGGAAGAGGGAATCAATATCACCATTACACACTGAACGGGAAACCACTGGGTAAATCTGACAGGGAGAAGGACTTGGGGATCCTAGTTAATGATAAACTTACCTGGAGCAGCCAGTGCCAGGCAGCAGCTGCCAAGGCAAACAGGATCATGGGGTGCATTAAAAGAGGTCTGGATACACATGATGAGAGCATTATACTGCCTCTGTATAAATCCCTAGTTAGACCGCACATGGAGTACTGTGTCCAGTTTTGGGCACCGGTGCTCAGGAAGGATATAATGGAACTAGAGAGAGTACAAAGGAGGGCAACAAAATTAATAAAGGGGATGGGAGAACTACAATACCCAGATAGATTAGCGAAATTAGGATTATTTAGTCTAGAAAAAAGACGACTGAGGGGCGATCTAATAACCATGTATAAGTATATAAGGGGACAATACAAATATCTCGCTGAGGATCTGTTTATACCAAGGAAGGTGACGGGCACAAGGGGGCATTCTTTGCGTCTGGAGGAGAGAAGGTTTTTCCACCAACATAGAAGAGGATTCTTTACTGTTAGGGCAGTGAGAATCTGGAATTGCTTGCCTGAGGAGGTGGTGATGGCGAACTCAGTCGAGGGGTTCAAGAGAGGCCTGGATGTCTTCCTGGAGCAGAACAATATTGTATCATACAATTATTAGGTTCTGTAGAAGGACGTAGATCTGGGTATTTATTATGATGGAATATAGGCTGAACTGGATGGACAAATGTCTTTTTTCGGCCTTACTAACTATGTTACTATGTTACTATATGTTTCTATTATATTTTTCCTCTAATTGTTCCACTCCTGGTTTTGGCTTACAAATACTGATGTAAAATACTGACCAAATACTGCTAGTGTGACGGCAGCCTTAGGATGGATTTGTGTAGACACACTATAGGGAGCAGGGTGTGGATTGTTCCAGACCCACTAAGTTGGGTACTCTGGGAATTGGTGAGGACACAGTAGGAGGATTGGAACGGTCACACTGAGTGGGTGCTGGGAATTAGTGCTGACACACAGTATGAGGAGTGGGTGGGATTAGTGTGAACACAGTATGAGGATTAGGGGGTTTGCGTACACAGTATAAGGAGTGGGGGGATTAGTGCAAACACTGAGGAGTGGGAGGGACTAGTGTGGATGCAGTATAAGGAGTTGAGTGATTGGTGGACCAGTATGAGGATTAAGGGGGATTGATGCAGACACACTGAGGAGTGGAGCAGTTTGTGCGGTGACAGAATGAGGAGTGGGGGTGTGTGTGGACTCAGTACGAGGAGTGGAGGGATGCAGACACACTATGAGGTGTGGTGGGGATTGGTGCGGACACAGTATGAGGAATGGGTGGTTTTGTGGACACTGTATAAGGAGCGGTGAGGGGATTGGTTTAGACACACTGAGGATTGGGGGGATTATTGCGGACACAGTATCAGGAGCGGAGGGGATTGTACAGTACAGACACAGTATACGTATTGAGAGCATTGATATGGTATGAGGAGATTGGGAGGGATTTGTGTGGACACAGTATGAGCAGTGAGGTAGGGGAAATGGTGTGGACATTGTATGAGGTGAGAGGGATGGAATTGGTGGGGACTCAGTATGAGGAGAGAGGGAGGGATTGGTGTGGACATAGTATGAGGAGCGAGGGAGGGATTGCTGTGGACAGAGAATGAGTAGCCAGAGAGGGATTGGTGTAGACACAGTATGAGGAGGGAGAGAGTGGTGTGGACACAGTATGAGAAGTAGGGGGATTGGTGTTGACACACTATGGGGTGCGAGCGGCAGCTGTGCGGAGACAGAATGGCAGTATTGGGAGTGTGAGAGACCTGAGAGGAGACAGTATGGCAGTTTGGGGAGCTAGGGGGACCTGTGAGGAGACAGTATGGCAGTTTGGGGAGCTAGGGGGACCTGTGAGGAGACAGTATGGCAGTTTAGGGAGCAAGGAGGGCTTGTAAGAAGACAGTATGGACAGTGCAATATGTGAAAAATCAGTATGAGGAGTGGGGCGAATGGCTGTGGAAACAGTATTTTGAGTGGTGATGTATTAGACAGTATGGAGAGTGAGGAGACTATTGAGGGGATAGTATAGGGGCAGAAAAGTATGATGGGGCTCAGAATAGAGACTGGGCAGTGTGAGGGGACTGTATGCCTAGGAGGGGAATATGATGAGGTGGCCCAATATTCCGATTGTTCACTATAAGGGGGACACAATGTGAGAGGACAGGTTTAAGAGGAGGCCCAGTATGGAAAGTAGTGCCAAATTGAATTCCTGCCTCGGGTGCCAAAAAGCCTAGCTACACCACTGGTCTTCACAGAACCATACAGCTGACACTAAGCTTGTGGTGTTTTATGATTCTATCGTTGGTTATTATCGGGTCATGTAATATTCTCTACACTGGAGGATTTTCTACCAGTAATCTGTACTGCAGTGATCTTCAGTTTGATATATATTGTTACAAACATTCGTTATTGAATATTCATTAGGGGAACTTCCTTGCCCTGTTTTCTTAAAACAGGAGAAGTCCCAGAATATAGGATTTGTTGATCATGTAAGTTGGCTTGCTGTGCTGGATCTGACGGGTCTATGGCTATGTGCACACGTTGCGGATTTGCCTCTGGAATTTTCTGTGCGGATTCTGCATCTCTTGGCAGAAAATGCAGGTGCAGATTTGATGTGTTTTTCTTGCGGATTGTGTGCGGATTTCATGCGTTTTTACCCCTGCGGATTTCTATAATGGAATGGATGCAGAAACGCTGCAGATCTGCACAAAAGTGACATGGTCCTTTTTTGAATCTGCTGCTTTTTCCGTGCAGATTTTTCCGCACCATTAGCACAGCATTTTCTTTTGCCATTGGTTTACATTGTACTGTAAATCACTTGCAGATCTGCAGCGTTTCTGCTCTTGAAAAAACGCTGCAGTTCAGCACCAAATCTGCAACGTGTGCACATAGCCTAAGACCTCACCACATCGCTAATCTTGAGGGTGCACTTACACTGGCTAGTCATGTGTTGTTCGTAGGAAAGCTTGATTCCCCGTAATTTCATACACCAAATTAAATTATTTTTATAGCTTGCTTAACCCCTTAGCGCCCTTTGATACGCCTTTTAGCGGCGGCAGTTAAAGGGCATTATTCTTCAGAGCCATTAAAGCGGCGCTGAGAAATAAGGTTATAGCGCCTCCCAGCATGGGGTAACTGAGACACCAGAGAAAACATGATAAGGACAAGTTTTTACGGTCTGCTGTCACATAATTGCCGTTACTCACCAAATAACAGCATTCACACAAGAAAAAAAAATCCGTGTTACAATTCATTTCTCTCTCATGTGATATGATCTAACATATCAGAGAAGAGATCACAGTGATCAAAATAAAAAAAAAATGTAAAAATTAAATCCCACTTTGTCACCTCCTTTGTTAGAAAACAAATTATAAAATAAAATTGTACAAAAAAAATACATTTTTTGCAGTTGAGGTTAGGGTTGAAGTTGGAATTGGTTTGGTTTCTTTTTTCAAAAGAAAAAAAGAAAATAAATGATCACAATATGATGACAAAGGTTCGGTGCTCAGGTATTCACATAGTATCGCATATCCCCGCATGTTTTTTTTGGGTGGGGACTCGAGCAAGTCACTCAAGCACCCGTGATATTCGGTGTATACCCAAGCAACCGATTCAAACTGGAGTAGCGAGCACTTGCGCTTAACATTAATGACAACATATTCACTATGACAGCCTAATGTTAGCAAATTCTGTGTCATACCTGTTGGTTCAAAATTCTCATTATACCCCATGATAAAATCCTTGAGGAATGTAGTTTCCAAAATGGGGTCACTTGTGGGGGGGTTTCTACTGTATAGGCACATCAAGGGCTCTCCAGTGCGTCTGCTCTCGATTCCAGCCAATTTTGCGTTCAAAAAGTCAAAAGATGCTCCTTCCCTTCCGAGCCCTGCCGTGCGCCCAAACAGTAGATTTCTCCCACATATTGGCATACTGGGGAGAAATTGCACAATAAATTTTGTGGTCTGTTTTCTCTTGTGTACACTTGTGAAAATAAAAAAAATTCGGTCTTAAGTTAAATGTTCATTTTTTCCTTGCGCATTGCTTCCATTCTCGTGAAGCAACTGAAGGGTTAATACATTTTTTTAATGCGTTTTGAACACCTTGAGGGGTGCAGTTTTTAGAATGGTGTCACTTTTCGGGTACCTTCTTTTAACCCTCATAACTTCGTAACATCAAACACTGATTCCAAAATTGTTCTGATGTAAAGTAGACATGTGGGAAATGTTATTTATTAACTATTTTGTGTAACATGACTCTCTGATTTAAGGGCACAAAAATTAAGTTTGAACATTTTTCTTAAATTTTGCCAAATTTACGTTTTTGTTTTTTTTCATAAATAAACGCAAGTCATATTGAAGAAAGGTTACCACTGTCATGAAGTACAACATGTCACGAAAAAACAGTCCAGTGCTTTCAAGAATGACAACAATCATTGTGCATCATTCAGTGTCCATTGTAAGTGCTGATTGTCTTTACAGGCTATTAAACAGTCAATTGGCAAATATAGCCGTTCGGTGGTCATTTAACAGTCGCCATCGGCCAGCGTAAATTAGTTTTTCGGCTCCTTCAGACACAAACTGACTCCTTAGGTTATGTGCAGATGGGGCGTATAGCCTGTAAACTATCATGAGAACATACCCTTAAACACATTTTCTAATCTTAGGCTACTTTCACACTAGCGTCGGACTCGTTCCGACGCTAGCAGTGAATGCGCCGCACAGCGGAGGCAGCGGATGCATTTTTCCAGCGCATCCGCTGCCCCATTGTGAGGTGGGGGCGGAGTTCCGGGTCGGAAAAAGCGGTCCGTCGGCAGCAAAAAAATGTTACATGTAACGTTTTTTGCTCCTGGTGGACCGCCACAACACGGCGCAACCGTCGCACGACGGTTGCGACGTGTGTCAATGCGTCGCAGTGCGTCGCCAATGTTCGTCTATGGGGCAAAAACGCATCCTGCAAACAACTTTGCAGGATGCGTTTTTCCCCCTAAACGACGCATTGCGACGTATTGAAAAAAATGCTAGTGTGAAAGTAGCCTTAGACGCAAAAAAGTGTGTGTGTGCCCTGCAGCCGTTAAATAACCGCCATTTGGCTACGGTTGCTGATCGATGGTCATTTAATTCCCTGTTTAGACCCCTTTCACACATTAGTTTTTTGCCATCAGTTGCAATCTGTCGAATTTTGAAAAAAAACGGATCCGGCGACGGATGCCGCCAGATCCGTTTTTTTCTCATAGATTTGTATTAGCGATGGATGGCCTCACTTTTCATCCGTTGTTCGCCGGATCCGTCGAAAATTGTCCAGCGGTCGGAGACGACGGACAAAGTAACGCTTTTTGTGTACGTTGAAAAAACGGACGGCGACGGATCCGTTGTTTGCTCGAATGGAAGCCTATGGGCGCCTGATCCGTCAAATGATGGAATCCGGCGACGGATTCCGTTTTTTTAAACTGAGCATGCTCTGATTTTTTTTTTTTTTAAGGATCCAATTAGCCAGATCCGATAGTCGGATCCGGTGAATAACGGATCCGGTCTATCAGTTTTTCAAAATCTGCGTCGGATCCGTCGAGCCAACGGATTGTGACTGACGGCAAAAAAATGTGTGAAAGGGCCTTAGTGAGAGGCTGCACTACCCATGCACCCAGAGTTCTCGGCAGCACACGTCCTGTTTACACAAGATAAGGTGCCGCTAAGAAGAATTGTTTTTCTTTTTAAGCCTGCTTAAAAATCATTTCACCAAATAAGAACATTTTGCTCATTTATCAAATGATTGGCTGCCTGTTCACACTGGCCAGTTGTTCCTGGAACGCACGGTTATAAAGCAGAGGGTGGTTATAAATGGTATAGTCTCTAACTGGGTCGCTGTGACCAGTGGGGTACCGCAGGGGTCAGTATTGGGACCTGTTCTCTTCAACATATTCATTAATGATCTGGTAGAAGGTTTACACAGTAAAATATCGATATTTGCAGATGATACAAAACTATGTAAAGCAGTTAATACAAGAGAAGATAGTATTCTGCTACAGATGGATCTGGATAAGTTGGAAACTTGGGCTGAAAGGTGGCAGATGAGGTTTAACAATGATAAATGTAAGGTTATACACATGGGAAGAAGGAATCAATATCACCATTACACACTGAATGGGAAACCACTGGGTAAATTTGACAGGGAGAAGTACTTGGGGATCCTAGTTAATGATAAACTTACCTGGAGCAGCCAGTGCCAGGCAGCAGCTGCCAAGGCAAACAGGATCATGGGGTGCATTAAAAGAGGTCTGGATACACATGATGAGAGCATTATACTGCCTCTGTACAAATCCCTAGTTAGACCGCACATGGAGTACTGTGTCCAGTTTTGGGCACCGGTGCTCAGGAAGGATATAATGGAACTAGAGAGAGTACAAAGGAGGGCAACAAAATTAATAAAGGGGATGGGAGAACTACAATACCCAGATAGATTAGCGAAATTAGGATTATTTAGTCTAGAAAAAAGACGACTGAGGGGCGATCTAATAACCATGTATAAGTATATAAGGGGACAATACAAATATCTCGCTGAGGATCTGTTTATACCAAGGAAGGTGACGGGCACAAGGGGGCATTCTTTGCGTCTGGAGGAGAGAAGGTTTTCCACCAACATAGAAGAGGATTCTTTACTGTTAGGGCAGTGAGAATCTGGAATTGCTTGCCTGAGGAGGTGGTGATGGCGAACTCAGTCGAGGGGTTCAAGAGAGGCCTGGATGTCTTCCTGGAGCAGAACAATATTGTATCATACAATTATTAGGTTCTGTAGAAGGACGTAGATCTGGGGATTTATTATGATGGAATATAGGCTGAACTGGATGGACAAATGTCTTTTTTCGGCCTTACTAACTATGTTACTATGTTACTATGTTACGGTGATCAGTGTAGATGCACCCCAAGTATTCAACAAGTAATGGATCATAAACTAATACAGATTAAGTCTCAAATTGCTGTCCAATATCAGCCTGAGCTATATACTCAGCTGGCATTGGGCCTCAGGGTTATATGGTGTGCCCATACTAGCGCCACATACGCTCCTTACTGCTCTATTCTGTGGAGGTTTACACAGAACCCTAGATACCTGCTCGTGTCATCAATCTACGAAGACCTAAAACAACAAATATTTATTAACCGGCCCAGCCCAATTATAAAATAAGTAAAGTATTGATAATCGCCCTCACTGACCCCCCATGGGTTTTTCTAGTAATTGGCTTATCCATAATTTCCAGCCAGTTCTGGGCGTTGAGATGTAACTGCAAAGCTAAGACCACCTGGTGTCAGAACAGGAAGGATGTCATTGTAATTATATGCAAGACCGAACCCTATCACCTGGGCAACCCCTTTAACGCGGGCATTGTCATGGTGGTATAGAGCAGAAGAAGAGATTCTTTATGGCCATTCTCCTTTAAGAACACTTGAGAACTGTCTGTGTCCTGGCAGCCATGGTTCCTAGTCCTCTTCTTCACCAGCTTGGTGTTCTTTTCTCTTGAGCCAGAACGTGCAGCCCAGGAAGCATCTAACAAATTGGGGTTTTACTCGCCAAGAGGAATAGTAGGCTGGAGCAGGAAGCCAGACAGAGAGCGCACGGAGACATAGATTTTTGTAATTGAACTCGATGCATGTTGAAAGGTTGAATATATAGCGCTGAACAGTAGGGAACGCTGAGGTATGTTGGAGTAAGTGGTGCATGTGATTCCAAACATCTGGCCGCGGCCCCACCGCTGCACGGGGACTCATCTGGTGCTCGTTCTCCTAACAAAGCACATAATGCGCCAGAGAGAGCCATTGAAAATTGGAATTGTCTGATGTTTATTTGTGGGTAATTGCGGCTAAGCGGTATATTGCTGTAGAGTTACAGTGATCCATTCTTGGCGCTGTCACACTTACAGTACAACATTTGTGGAGCCATAAATCAGCATCTAATTCCTCTTGACCTAAAATAAACGGAGGCCTTGGACTTAATTTAACTGATTTTCCCCCGTAATGAATCCGGGGCGGGAGGAAGCGGCGAGCGCTGTAATGCTTCCCTCCATGTGCCAGTTGTTAAGTGCTTGTTTACATGAAGTTATCATAACACGTTTTCAGGATTTCATGGCTCTGTTCAATGTTTTCCTTAACGCGAACAACTGAACACCCCATACGGGATCCCAGCTGCTCGGATTTGTGCAGCTTTTGACCGCCGTTTTCAATTAGCACGGTTTGTTAGGCCATCGCGATAATTGGTATGTTAATCGCAAGCCCAGGAATCCCCCCATCCCCTCCATCGTTATTTGAAAATTAAAAACTTCCATTTCAGAGAATTGTGAATCAATTCACGACTGGCTTGGAGCCAGGTCTTCTCTATCCTAGCGGCACGCCTGAAAAAATGCACTTGCTTTCCTAAGTGCTTGACGAAAGTGTGAGATGATTAATTCCTTTCATTATTTTGCTGCAAATTCTCCTGACCCCTCCGCGATGGCTCGATCGCCCACTTAGAGGCCATGCATATTCATGGCTGCAGCCACCCTCCCTGCCTTATGGAGCTGCGGCCTGAGCGCGGTGCAGTAATTGAGCTGCACTAGATTGATTGCTCTGGGGAGCTGTAAGGCCTTTAAAGGTGAAAACATATCAGTCCTGTTAATTAGGAAACAAAGCTCCGGTGGCAAGTTCAACAGTCAAATGCTGCCACTGCTCAAACGAGGAGGACCATGATGAGTTTTTCCACCGTGGACCTTGTTTACTTTCTTGGATGTGCGTGAGATCCCTCTATGTGCAGACATTTCCAGGACATATCCAATTATTGGATGGGATCAAGATAAAAAAAAAATGACTAATTGTTCAATACTTCTTATAATACACTGTGCATGCTAGTATAAAGGGAAAGCCTGTAATGTAAAGCACTGCGGAATGTGTTGGCACTCTAGAAATAAAAATTATTAATAAAACCTCCTGTCAACAATATATCGCGTGCTTACATGACAGGTGATAAGTGTGATCTCTGGATGCACAACACTTGGGAGCTCCAACGCTCACGAAAACCTGGGTCCCAAAGTCCTCGGTATGAATGGAGCAGTAGTGAGCATGCGCGACCTCTCCTGCATTCACTGCACATGCTCACTACGACTCCATTCCCTGCTCCTGAATGGTGCAGATCTTAAAGGGGTAACACTTCTGCATCAGGAGGCGAGTGGGGCTGTAGATGAGCAGAGAAGGATCACTGCTTTAATAGTCAGGACCCGATGATCATGCACTCACCTATCTCCTGGATAGGTGATAAATGTTGTGTCTGGGAGAAACTTCTTAAAGGGGTTTCTAGTTTATATCCATTCCTGTTCCACTTTAGATCTACATCCATACTTGTAAATGGCAGATCGTTTAGTTGATTTACAAGCAGCCAAATATGAAGGGAGCCCTTCAGCAGCTATATCTGTACTTTGAGTCATGGCAGCTACGGTAATTACGAGTTCGTTCTCCAGCGAGTCTGACACTTGATTTGCCAAGAAGAAGGTAGTCACTCCCAGCAGTGCCCATTTTTTGAGCCCAGCCTGTTTTCGGAGTAGTGAAATTTGATTAACTCATCTGACAGTAACATTTATTTTAGTTATTTTACTCCCATATACAGACATCACTGTCCCCATTGGGGCTCACAATCTAACTTCCCTATCCGTATGTCTTTGGCGTGTGGACCCGGAGAAAGCATACAAATTCCTTGGTGCTAACCACTGAGCCATCCTGCTGCTTCACATAATTCTGCTTTTTCTACCTCTCTTACTCTATATATATATCCTGTAGAGTAGTGTGGGATGTTAGTGATTGTACGGCCCAGTAAGGAGATGCAGCGTTGTACCTACGTGCAGTGTTTTCCGTACGCTGGCACTGCTATTTCTCTCCCTGCCATGGCTGCTGCGGTGTGGTCCCTGAATGTCGCTCTTGGGGGCAGTGTCGCTGTCTGTATACATCTGCTGTACGGGGTTATTTACGCCTAGTCCGGTCCCTACATCACAGTAGTGGTGTGTATTACGTGGCTGGGAAAAATCCTGCTGCTTAAAGGTATACATAGCCTAAAGGAAAAAATGAAGCAAACACCCTGGTCAGAAATGCCGTGAAATTGCCTTGCTCTATTGTTTAGTCTGGTAGTTATGGAAATGTTGATAATAAGAGTCAAAACGATCTAAAACACTCCACAGACTCTGTGGGTAAAGGATTATGCTGAAGAGGCATCTCGAACTTCAGAGACAGGAGCCCAAACCACAAGACAGCTAATCCTCCGAAGAATCCCAGAAGCCTCTGTCATGATGTATAGATTGATTGATTGGCCCGGCCATGTATTGTCTGTCAGCATTTGTGTATTATCAGTCGCAATCATTTCCATCTCCCTCATATGACCAGAATTAGCAATAGGAGAAGGGGAGGGGGCGTCATAGCTTCCTGCTTGTTCCATACACGTTGGGAGGTTTCTGGGTCTGCACGCTAGCAATGGGGTAAGAGTTTAATACTTTTTACTCACAGGGCCAAGTTTATACTGTCTAAGGTCTCATTCAGACGTCCGTGTCAATCGGTCCAGGCAGGGCCCTACAATGCACAGACTAACTACAGCTTACCAGCCCGAGTCTGACCGCTCCATATATTAGTGCGTGCATTGCAGTCTGGTCTAGGACCGATGTTCACAGATATCTGAATAAGCCCTAATAATCATTACCCAGTCATTCTTTTTAGGCATTATTCACACATCCCTTTTTCTGACGTACAAGAAAAACAGACCGATTATTTTGATCACAATGTGGTCTGAATGTCATCAATTTTTTCTTGTACATGGAGAAAAAAAAATTTCTCCACCTTCTCTGTGACAGTCTGTTAAAATCAAACCGCACGCAGATGCCACCTGAGTGCTATGTTTTTATTTTTTCCAAGGACCGATAGACTTGCATTGCCAATTGTGATCTGGCACTCAGATAAAAATTGAACATGTCTGTTAATTTTCCTTGATCACTCTGTCCATGGAAAATCACAGACATGTGAATGGCCCCATAGACTATCACAGGTTTGAGTTCTATCTGTGAAGAACTAGAATAGCACTCATAGGCAAAAACACACATCTGAATGAGGCCTAACTTATTTGTCTTGACTAAACGTCTTGTTTCAATAGTTGGAGGATAAGGGGCTGTTTTTTTGTGCAGCGTATCTCAGGAAGGAACCATAGGGTTAGACTAGTAAAAATTGAACTCCATGTTTTCTGACTATTTTTAATTTTTTTTTTTTAATTAGTCAGCAACAAATGAAATAATGAATATAAGTTCTGTTTTAAAGAGTCCTAATTAAAGGGCTATTCCTTTTCTGCACTTCAGTGGTCTAATGCGTTCTACTGTTCAAAAATCACAAAATCATCATTACTTATCCCTTCCTGCATCAGCGCCCACCTCTGTTGCTCGTTGACGTGACCTCAGCGGTGGCATCGCGCCTGCAACTAATCAATGATCTCAGCGATCATGAGAAAGACAGCACAAGACTTCTGGGTCCAGTGATTGGCAGCAGCAGTCTTGCGCTGTAGTTGTGATGCCATCACTGTCCAGATAGATCAGTGGAGAAGTAGCAGAGAGACGCTGATGGAATAAGTCTAAGTTCACATTTGCGTTGTGCGCCGCAGCGTCGTCGCCGCAACGCACAACGCAAACAAAAACGCAGCAAAACGCATGCACATGCGGCCCCATGCGGCGCCAATGTTAAAGATAGGGCCGCACGACGCATGCGTTTTTTAAAAGGTCAGCGCCGCACAAAAAATCCAACATGTTGCGTTTGCCGCGCCCAGACAGGTGCGCCCTAACGCCGCATGCGGCGTAAAACGCAACACAACGCATGCACATGCGGCCCCATGCGGCGCCAATGTTAAAGATAGGGCCGCACGACGCATGCGTTTTGTTGCGGCGGCGACGCTGCGGCGCAAACCGCAAATGTGAACGTACCCTAAGAAATGGAACGTGGGTTTGTTGTTTTTTTTCACAGATGCCCTTACTATGCTTTGCTCCCCACAGCTATCTCATTCTTTGGAGCCACTCATGAGATGACATATTATTGTACCCCCAACAACATCGGAATACTGGATCACGTTAGCTCTAAACCTTAAGTCTATCATAACTGCTCTAGAGGTTTGAAATTCATCACCGTTTTTAATGAGGGCAAGCCTAAATCTCCTGGTCCAGCTGAATTACATCCTAGGGTACTGAAAGAGATAGCAGAGGAAGTTGCAGAACCACTAGCTAGAATCTTTGAAAATTGCTGGAGAAAAGGAGAAGTCCGATAAGATTGGAGAATGGCAAATGTTGTCCCCATCTTCAAAAAAGAAAGAACATCGAGCCAGGAAATAACAGGCCTGTGAGCCTTGCTTCTATACCAGGAAAGATATTTGAACTACCGTAATTATTAAACAGCATGTATGTAAGTACTTGGACAAGAATACAGTAATTAACCAGAGCCACCATGAGTTTGTAGCAAACAAGTCATACCAGACTAATCTCATTTCCGTCTAAGATGGAATCACTGACTAGGTGGATCAGGGATATGCAGTAGATATAGTATATATCTCGACTTCAGCAAGACATTGGATAAAGTATTTCATACTATCCTTATTGAAAAAATGACTAAGTATGGGATTGACAAAGCTACGGTTAGGTGGATTCATTCAGTGATCGTACTCAGAGTTGTAAAAAATGGTTGCACATTCAATTGGAAGAGTGTTTCAAGCGTTCTGTCCTGGCCCCAGTGTTCAACATTTTTATAAATAATCTAGATAAGGGAACTGAAGATAAACAACGGTAATCAAATTTGCAGATGATGCAGAGCTAGGAGGGACAGCTAACACTAGATAATACAGAGAAAGGATTCAGAAGGATCTAGGTAAGCTTGAATAATGGGCAGCAACTAATAGAATGGTATTTAACAGGGAGTAATGCAAGATTCTACATCTGGGCAAGAAAAACGAAAATTACATCTACAGAATAGGAGAAATTGAACTAAGCAACAGCACGTGTGAAAAAGACTTGTGTATACTAATAGATCACAGACTGCACATGAGTCAACAGTGTGATGCAGCAGCAAAAAATGCAAACACAGTTCTGGGATGTATTAAGAGAAACATAGAGTATAGATCTCATGCAGTGATTATCCCCCTCTACTCCTCCTTGGTCAGGCCTCATGTGGAATAGTGTGTCCAGTTCTGGGCACCACATTTTAAAAAACTGGAGCAAGTTCATAGAAGAGCTACCAAGATGATGAGCGAACTGCAAAGTAAGTTCTATGAGGAACGATTAAAGAATCTGGGAATGTTTTGCTTGCAAAAAAAGAAGACTAATCGGAGACTTAATAGCTGTCTACAAATATCTTAAGGGCTGCCACAGTGTAGAGGGATCATCCTTATTCTCATTTGCACATGGAAACACGAGAAGCAATGGGATGAAACTGAAAGGGAGAAGATACAGATTAGATATTAGAAAAAACTTTTTGACAGTGAGAGTGATCAATGAGTGGAACAGGCTGCCATGAGAGGTGGTGAGTTCTCCTTCAATGGAAGTGTTCAGAGTCTGATCTGTCTGAGATGGTTTAGTGAATCCTGCATTGATCAGGGGTTGGACACAATGACCCTGGAGGTCCCTTCAAACTCTTAGGGTATGTGCCAATGCTGCGGAGTTTTCCGCAGCCGATTTGGAAAATCCGCAGTGCAAAACCACTGCGGTTTTCACTGCGGATTTTATTGCGGTTTCTTCTGCGGATTCCACTGCGGATTTTCAACTGCAGTTTCCTATTGGTGCAGTTGTAAAACCGCTGTGGAATCCGCACAAAGAATGGACATGCAGCGGAAAATAATCTGCAGCGTGTGCACAGCGTTTTTTTTTCCCCGATAGGTTTACATGGTACTGTAAACTTAGGGAAAACTGGTGCGGATCCGCAGCGTCAAATCCGCTGCGGATACGCAGCAAAATCCGCAGCGTGTGCACAAGCCCTTAACATTCTATGATCTATGAAGTGAAAAATTAGGGAATTTGCAACACCATTTACCTGCGGTTAGCCCTATATCTGCCGGTAAATACAATTTTTGAACTTTGAACACTTAGGCTACTTTCACACTTGCGTCGTTTGGCGTACGTCGCAATGCGTCGTTTTGGTGAAAAAACACATCTTGCAAATGTGCCCGCAGGATGCGTTTTTTTCTCCATAGACTTGTATTACCGACGCATTGCGACGTATGGCCACACGTCGTATCCGTCGTGCAACAGATGTGTCATGTTTTTGGAGGACGCGACCCACAAAAAAGTTCAATGTAACTTTTTTTTGTGCGTCGTGTCCGCCATTTTCGACCGTGCATGCGCCTTTCCTCCCCGCTCATCGCAATGGGCAGCGGATGCATTGTAAAACTGCATCCGCTGCCCACGTTGTGCTACATTTAACACACTGTCCGTCGGGCCGACGGTTTGCGCCGGCCCCGTACCGCCGCAAGTGTGAAAGTAGCCTTATTGATTTTATTTATATTTTTTTAAATAAAGGTAATAGCTTTTCTATATTGAACAATTAAAACCAGATACTAATACATTTTTTCCTAATCTGTTATTTTTCTAAATATTGGCTTTTTCCCACAAATTGTATAGTTCTTCTGGGGGCAGCGATTTTGCTTGTGCTGCTGTTAACGGCATTTAGCAATCTGCTTTACAGCAGTCACATGGACCATTAGCAGCATTGGATAGGATGTGACTATGGAAGTGTTTTCTAGGCATGCCTTGTGACGTCCCCAAGCAGGGAAGGAAGGGGAGTTGTGAGTTCCTAGGTCATCTATGGTCTGGCTTTAGGTCTTATTGTAAACTTCTGAGTCCTAAGCCAAAGAAAATCATTTTTGAGGGTTACAGCTTTGTTCTAGATACTGCGGCGCTTGAAACCTGTATACTGTGAATACATGGATGGGACGTAGTGCTGGGTCTCCGTTCTAATTGGCACCATAAAATATCCTCTTGCTGGAAAATGCTCTTTGCAATTTGCTCGGCATGGCACGGTTGTATTCATCTTCTAAATCTACATGTAAGCATCTGGTGAAGACATGGGGGCTCAGTAATCATTGTCCTCCCCTGCAAAAATGTTGCGGGCAAATGCGGCGGCACTGTACAGGATATAAACCATCGCAAGTGTCATCTTCCCCTAGTGCTCTCTGCTGAAGCGTAGCATCTCTAGTGTCTGCTGCCCAATGTTAGTAAGGTCACCATTAATATTTAATGGCTCTAGCTCGGCAGCAGGCAGCTCGTAAAAGTGTGTGCCTGCTATCTGTTACTGCGGTGACTCCATAGCTGCTCTGTAATTTCACCATTGCTTCATATAGCTGCCTTCCCCGACAGTTCAGGAAAGATTTCCGGGCTGTGGAATCGATGCTTCAAAGCCCAATTTAACACTTTCCGCGGCTGAAGCCTGTCATTCCCTATGGCGGTGGTTTATGAGGCTCGCTGTCTTACATGGGCACGTTATGTAGTAGCTGCAAATGATGTATTTTATCTTCTTTCACCAAGCATGTGCTGCTATCCAGATGTTTCTCAACTCCAGTCCTCAGGACCCACCAACAGGTCACGTTTTCAGGATAGCCTTAGTATTGCCCAGGTGATAATTTCATCACCTGCCCAAGCATTAATTCCATCACCTATGCAATGTTAAGGAAATCCTGAAAACATGACCTGTTAGTGGGCCTTGAGGACTGGAGTTGACAAGCACTGTGCTATTCAGATGTTTTAGAGACTATATAGAATTTAGTGTTTATTTCGGTGTGATCCCAACTTAATCTGTGCTAAATATATTGAATATAATAATATAGGATTCCATAAAATGATCTCATCAGTAGGGAGCTGAGCAGAACATGGAGGATTTCATTATTCAGTGATATTCTTGGTGGCTGACTTGTATCTCTGCATGCATACCTGTGCACATCACTGCAAGGACCGCCTACTGGACTCCTGAATCCAGTGAATAATCCGTAGTTCCTGCTGCTGCTTACCATGCTGTCTCCAGATTGGGGAACATGTGTAAAATCACTGGTGACCTGTTCCCTGAAAGAACCAATGACACAAGCCAAAATGGCACCCCACAAATGTGAAGAAAACACTGTTATTGCCATCCTGGATTTATCCCCCATATCAGCACTTTGCTACAATATCCAGCCTACTTATTTCTCATCCACGGACAGCATCTGCAAGGAGTTCATATGTTTTCCACCCTTGTTTCCTGCTACAATCCAAAGGCAATGGGGACAGTGATGATAGTGTGTACAGCGCTTTATAATGTGTTGGTGCTATATAACCAAGCATAGTAAATAACATATTCAACATCTGATAGTTGGTTAGTACTAAACAGGGAATCTTTTCATAGGAACCCAGGCATTATTATTTAGTCAGTCTTCGCTGGAGTTGTCTCCATTGTCTAGTAGTTCACTGTTGGCGTGCTGGCCATATGTTGTTCATCTTTGCCCAAATTCCTGGTTGTATCTGCTTATTGTATTTTTTATGATCGCATAGATTCATGCCTTTCATTTCCAGAAATGATGCTGATAACTATCACTTCATAGCAATTCATATTTTCCTCTATTTTTGTCTTCCAGGCATTCATAAACACAGCAAAAGAAATTTACGAAAAAATTCAAGAAGGCGTCTTTGACATTAATAATGAGGTAATTTTATGTCTTTATGTATTCACACGTGTCAGATGGGTACATTTATGGACGAAGTCACAACAGCAACATTATGAAAAAGGCTCCATGGCGATTTTTTTTTTCCCATATTGTCCTCTAAGGCCATGTTCAGTATTTGGTCAGTATGTTACATTGGTATGTGTAAGCCAGAATCGGGTGTCAAACAGTCTAATTGAAACATATGCACCACTTCTGTATGTATCACCCACTCCTGGTTTTGGCTTACAAATACTGATGTAAAATACTGACCAAATACTGAACATGTGAACGTGGCCTCAAGGAAATGCTGAGTTCTTACAACAGTTGCAATGCAGTTTTGCAGTGACAGCAGACTATATATTTATTATTATGATATATATTTTTTAAAGGGATTCACCTGGCATTTATGGATGACCTAACCTAGGTCATCATCTTTGGGATAGGAAGTTGAGGTTCTGGTACTCGACCCGAACTTTAGTTCAAAGTTCGGTTCATGTAGTTCGGTTCATGTACACAAACTTTACCCAGACCTCAAACTCCATTGATATGTATGGCGACCTTAATTTTGGAGCTGGAAAAAATCTTGCGCTCTCTGTCTTCCACCCCCCCTCAGAATTCGAACTTTGCACCAGACTTCCGGGAGTAGTCCGTGTTCGGCGTTTAGCACCATAAACGAACTGTCCAGTACAAACGCCGGACTTTTAAGTTCGGGATCGCTCATCTCTAATCATCCTCCATATTACATTGTTGGGTGTCTGGCAACCAGTACACCTACCGATCAGCTGCTGTTAGCTTTGTTCAGATGTATAAATTAAAAGGATCTACCTGGCACAGCCCCCTTTCAGTGTGTAGCGGATGCTGCTGAGTGCTGCAGATCAGCTTCTGTTCTCTTGAATAATTGCTTCTCTGCAGCGCTCTGCTGCGGTCACTACACATTCAATGGTACTGCATAGCGCAGCTCAGTTCAGTGTTTACATTCGGAGGCTGCTGGTGTTATGGCAGTCGATCTGATATTGATGGCCTATCCTAAGGTTGGTTCATCAGTATCATAAGCCTAGACAGCCCCTTTAATTAAACCATAAATTAATTTGGGAAGCTTTAATAATCCAGTGCAATTTGGTTAGAAGATAATTAGATGATGCCTGCTGTCCTTTACATTTATAGGGAGGCAATGACTTCCTACAGTACTTCTGTCAATGAGAAGTGAAGCTTTATAGAATGTTTGTTTCTCTAAAAAGGTTGCCTATCAATAATCCGCCATTTCACCAAAGCCCTCAGAATAAAGCAGGCCTGTCATTCCCTTCATGCTTCCCTAATTAAGGGCAAAATGTGTAAGTCAAGAAATGCTGAGCAGGTGGAAATTGGAGAACTAGAGGGTTGTTAGAGAAAATAAGGAAGAGAAAAGCTCAGTAAATCAGTACAGGTACTAACGAAATGTAAATAGAGCTCAAAGTTAGTGTCTTGGGCTGAATTCACACGTTCGTGTTTCACAGTACATAAACGGACCACATTGCTCTGACAGACCTCGAGTCTACTTACCTGAAATAATTCAGTACTTAAATAGGTTGTCCACTACTTTATCACTGATGAATAGAGATGGGCAGACCCCTGGGTGTTCGGCAGATTCGGGTACGTACCAGAACAGTACCCGGAACCCATTCACTAATGGATGTACCTTTTCTGGGCAGCTGCGGGCTGCTATTTTTAGGCTGGTGGGAGGTGGGCAATGTCCATAGCCTGTTACCAGCCTGAGAGTACCAGCTGCCTGCTTTAGCTTGGTTGGTTTGTCCAAAATGGGGGGGGCCCAAAACATTTTTTTAATTATTTATTTAGAGTTTAGGCGCCGGCTGATGTATACTCCCATCAGCCGCCGCCTGCTCTCGCTGCTAATAGTGGCAGCAGGCTGATGGAGTCAGTAGTCCCATTTGACAGCGTGGGAACCACATCTGTCTGACAGGCGGTAATGATTTTACCGCCGATCCAAAGCTGTCACTCACACAGTGTTCGGGGGGGGGGGGGGGGGCGATCCTGAACAGTAACACAGACTTCCTGGGGAAGTTTGTACCCGAACAGTAGGTGTTAGGTACGGACGCCGAACTTTACTGTTCAGGTTCGCCCATCTCTACTGATCGGTTGGTGTCCAGCACCCAGCATCCCCACTGAGCAGCTGTTCCCTGTGTCGGCGACCAGAAATGCTCCATTGGGGAGCTGCTCTGTCTTCTGATAGTGGCCGGGTACTACACATCTGTCTCCTATTGATTTTAGTAATAGTTTAATTGTAGTATTTGTCCGCGGCCACTTTATGAAGATGGAGCAGCTCTGCAATTGAGCATGCTTTCACCGATTTGTGCAGGCTGACTGCTGTCACTGCGTTCACTGATTGTGCAGGCTGACTGCTGTCACCGCGTTCACCGATTTGTGCAGGCTGACTGCTGTCACTGCGTTCACCGATTGTGCAGGCTGACTGCTGTCACTGCGTTCACCGATTGTGCAGGCTGATTGCTGTCACTGCGTTCACCGATTGTGCAGGCTGACTGCTGTCACTGCGTTCACCGATTGTGCAGGCTTACTGCTGTCACTGCGTTCACCGATTGTGCAGGCTGACTGCTGTCACTGCGTTCGCCGATTGTGCAGGCTGACTGCGGTCACGGCAGGCTTTGTTCACTCACAAAGATTGCACCAACTCCCCTTGTGCTGGCGCCGCTCCCTCTACTAAGCACTGGCCACATCATGTCAGATTCCAAGATGGCATCGGCTCCCTGTGCCAGCTCTGCTGCTAACCACTGGCTGTGTCAACATAGAAGGAAGCCAGTACTTTTTAGAGGGGGCAGAGCCCGCACAGGGGGCGGCTGCCATCTTAGATTTTGAGCTACAGCATAGACTTCAACACTGCTCCGACCAGCTCTCCATACGGCGGAAAGTGAAGAGATAGTACTTTTGTGTCCTGACCTTGTGGGCCGGATTCGACCTGCAGGCCTTTAGTTTGACTCCTTACAGATGGTTGACCACATTTATCTAATGTGTGTTGAGTAGTCATGAGCGAGTATACTCGTTGCTCGGGTTTTCCCCAGCACGCTCGGATGTCCTCCGAGTATTTTTTAGTGCTCGGAGATTTAGTTTTCATTGCGGCAGCTGAATGATTTACAGCTATTAGCCAGCTTGATTACATGTGGGAATTCCCTAGCAACCAGGCAACCCCCACATGTGCTCAGCCTGGCTAGTAGCTGTAAATCATTCAGCTGCTGCAATGAAAACTAAATCTCCGAGCTCTAACAAATACTCTGAGGTCACCCGAGCATGCTCGGGAAAACCCGAGGAATGAGTACACTCGCTTATCACTAGTGTTGTCTTTTAGGCTGGGTTCACTTATTTTCATCCTGATGAAGGATATTGTTTTGGCACTTTTTAAAACCGGATGCAGCAGGATATTAGTAGTGATGAGCGAACGTGCTCGGATAAGGTGTTATATGAGCATGCTCGTGTGCTAACCGAGTGTCTTCGGCTTGATCGAATAATATGTTTGCGTCCCCGAGGCTCCATATCTCGTGGCTGTTTGACTGCCACAACACATGCAGGCATTGTCTGGTTGTTAGGCTATCCCAGCATGTGTTGTGGCTGTTGAACAGATGTGGGGAATCGGACATATTTTTTGAAGACTCTCGGTTAGCACCCGAGCATACTCTGAAAACACCTTATCCAGGCGCGTTCGCTTATCACTAGATATAAGTCCTGTTGTTGGCATTGATTTATTAAAAAACAATCTTAATATCAGAATCTGTCCACTGTAACCGGTTTAACAGGACCAAAAAATCAGCCTGAATTATATCTAACTGTGTTTTCCAACAATTTTGTAGTTGCATAAATAAACACCTAAAACCACAATCCATGTAAATGAGCCAAAAAGCATAATTATAACCAACTCCTATAAACAAAAAAAACTTTCACTCAGGCCAAGTAGAATATGCAATTATTCTATTTATATGATGTACAAAAGCAAATTTCATAAAAACATAATGATAGCATAGAGGAGACTAAAGATGGCTACACCTGGAAAAGAGGGAATATCCTCCATATTATAATAGGGATGATACCAGTGACGAAGCATTCAGTGCGAAACGTGCGTCGGGCGTAGTGGCTCCATGGGCGTAGGTAACACTCTCCTGCATATACTTATGATCACTGTATGTAGGAGTTCATACTTGGTGGATGGCGGACATGTGCCTGTGTGTGCATCTACTATATAATTGTCTAAGGGTCACTTCTGTCTGTCCTTCTGTCTCTCTGTCTGTCGCGGATATTCATTGGTCGCGGCTTCTGTCATGGAAATCCAAGTCGCTGATTGGTCGTGGCAAAACGGCCATGACCAATCAGCGACGGGCACTGTCCAGCGGCAAAATGGCCGCTCCTTCCTCCCCGCAGTCAGTGCCCGCTCCATACTCCCCTCCAGTCAGCCCTCACACAGGGTTAATGCCAGCGTTAATGGACCGCGGTGTAACGCACTCCATTAACGCAGCTATTAACCCTGTGTGACCAACTTTTTACTATTGATGCTGCGTATGCACCATCAATAGTAAAAAGATCTAATGTTACAAATAATAATAATTAAAAAAAAAACGTTATTCTCACCCTCCGACGTCGCGCCCTGTCCTCGGCAGTGCAAGCGGCAGGTTCCGGTGGCAAGGATGCTATGCGAGAAGGACCTGCCATGACGTCACGGTCATGTGACCGCGACGTCATCATAGGTCCTGCGCTCATACCAATCCTGGGACCGGAAGCTGCCGCGTGCACCGCACACAAGCGTCAGGACTACAAGGAGCCCTCGGAAGGTGAGTATATGTTTATTTTTTATTTTAAGTCTTTTTTAACCTGTTACATACCTGGCTGGGCAATATACTACGTGGCTGGGCAATATACTACGTGGTTGGGCAGTATACTACGTGTCTGTGCTGTATACTACGTGACTGGGCAGTATACTACGTGACTGGGCAGTGTACTACGTGACTGGGCAATATACTACGTGGCTGGGCAATATACTACGTGACTGGGCAATATACTACGTGACTGGGCAATATACTACGTGACTGGGCAATATACTACGTGACTGGGCAATATACTACGTGACTGGGCAATATACTACGTGACTGGGCAATATACTACGTGACTGGGCAATATACTACGTGACTGGGCAACATACTACATGACTGGGCAATATACTACGTGGCAATATACTACGTGGTTGGGCAATATACTACGTGACTGGGCAATATACTACGTGACTGGGCAATATACTACGTGACTGGGCAATATACTACGTGGCTGGGCAATATACTACGTGACTGGGCAATATACTACGTGGCTGGGCAATATACTACGTGACTGGGCAATATACTACGTGACTGGGCAATATACTACGTGACTGGGCAATATACTACGTGACTGGGCAATATACTACGTGGTTGGGCAGTATACTACGTGTCTGTGCTGTATACTACGTGGCTGGGTAATATACTTCGTGACTGGGCAACATACTACGTGACTGGGCAATATACTACGTGGCTGGGCAATATACTACGTGACTGGGCAATATACTACGTGACTGGGCAATATACTACGTGACTGGGCAATATACTACGTGACTGGGCAATATACTACGTGACTGGGCAATATACTACGTGACTGGGCAATATTCTACGTGACTGGGCAATATACTACGTGACTGGGCAATATACTACGTGACTGGGCAATATACTACGTGGCTGGGCAACATACTACGTGACTGGGCAATATACTACGTGACTGGGTAATATACTACGTGACTGGGCAACATACTACGTGACTGGGCAACATACTACGTGACTGGGCAATATACTACGTGACTGGGCAATATACTACGTGGCTGGGCAATATACTACGTGACTGGGCATTATACTACGTGACTGGGCATTATACTACGTGACTGGGCAATATACTACGTGACTGGGCAATATACTACGTGTCTGTGCTGTATACTACGTCGCTGTGCAATATACTACGTGTCTGTGCTGTATACTACGTCACTGGGCAATATACTACGTAACTGGGCAATATACTACGTGGCTGGGCAATATACTACGTGACTGGGCAACATACTACGTAGCTGGGCAATATACTACGTGACTGGGCAATATACTATGTGGCTGGGCAATATACTACGTGACTGGGCAATATACTACGTGTCTGGGCAATATACTACGTGTCTGGGCAATATACTATGTGGCTGGGCAATATACTACGTGACTGGGCAATATACTACGTGACTGGGCAATATACTACGTGTCTGGGCAATATACTACGTGACTGGGCAATATACTACGTGACTGGGCAATATACTACGTGTCTGGGCAATATACTATGTGACTGGGCAATATACTACGTGACTGGGCAATATACTACGTGGCTGGGCAATATACTACGTGTCTGGGCAATATACTATGTGGCTGGGCAATATACTATGTGGCTGGGCAATATACTACGTGTCTGGGCAATATACTCTGTGGCTGGGCAATATACTACGTGGCTGGGCAAAATACTACGTGACTGGGCAATATACTAAGTGACTGGGCAATATACTACGTGGCTGGGCAATATACTACGTGGCTGGGCAATATACTACGTGTCTGGGCAATATACTATGTGGCTGGGCAATATACTACGTGACTGGGCAATATACTACGTGACTGGGCAATATACTACGTGACTGGGCAATATACTACGTGACTGGGCAATATACTACGTGGCTGGGCAATATACTACGTGTCTGGGCAATATACTATGTGGCTGGGCAATATACTATGTGACTGGGCAATATACTACGTGACTGGACAATATATTACGTGTCTGGGCAATATACTACGTGGCTGGGCAATATACTACGTGGCTGGGCAATATACTACGTGGCTGGGCAATATACTATGTGACTGGGCAATATACTACGTGTCTGGGCAATATACTATGTGGCTGGGCAATATACTAAGTGACTGGGCAATATACTACGTGGCTGGGCAATATCCGATGTGGCTGGGCAATATCCGATGTGGCTGGGCAATATACTAAGTGGACATGCATATTCTAGAATACCCGATGCGTTAGAATTGGGCCACCATCTAGTCTTATATATGTGTGAGTTATGAGGGGCACATTTGACGTTTGTCATACGCATTATCCCACTATATTTATCTGAATATTATGCATTGTGCCGTGACATTTTCTGAGATTTATTAATATATAATGTACATGATTTTCTGGTTTACCATATTTATTATTGATCTGCAGGATTTATTGTATCATCCCTATTATAATATGGAAGATATTCCCTCTTTCCAGATGCAGCCATCTTTATCCTCCTCTGTGCTATCTTATGTTCTGATATTTGCTTGTGCACGTTACTTGTATAAATAAAATAAACCTTGTGTAGGTTCTCAAAGTGGACACGTTGCTGCCAGCACAGTGTAAATTGTGGTTAGACGGGTTCGCTATTACCTCTGCAGATTTCTCCTGCTTTTTCTAACCTAGTGCAGTAGGCTAGAGTGTTGATTATAGATTTTTAATTTATCCATTATTATTATTATTACCGTATTTATTATTATAGCACCATTTATTCCATGACGCTTTACATGTGAGGAGGGGTATACATAATAATAATAATAATAATCTTTATTTATATAGCGCCAACATATTCCGCAGCGCTTTACAGTTTAACAGTTTCAAACACAAAAGTCATAAGTAACAACGTTAACAATACAATAATTAAAGCAAAATAAGACGACCCTGCTCGTGAGAGCTTACAATCTACAATGAGGTGGGGGAGATACAAAGTACAGGTGTGTATTTACAATGATGTATTTACAATCATGGTCCAGCCATCTTCAGGGGGTGGGGAATAGATGGGGATAGTGAATGGGCTACACACACACACAAACATAACTTTGATTAGTGAACGTGATAGGCCGCTCTGAACAAATGTGTTTTGAGCGAGCGCCTAAAACTATGCAAATTATGGATGGTCCTAATATCTTGGGGTAGAGCATTCCAGAGGATTGGCGCAGCGCATAATAAAAACAAGTACAATAATCTTAAACAATACAAGTCATAACTGGTACAGGAGGAGGGAGGACCCTGCCCGCGAAGGCTCACAATCTACAAGGGATGGGTGAGAATATAGTAGGTGAGGATAGAGCTGGTCATGCAGCGGTTTGGTCAATCGGTGGTTACTGCAGGTTGTAGGCTTGTCGGCTGCAGGTAGAGGCTTCTATTATAGATTACCTCTGACATTAGTCCTCGTCTGAACTTTACTTCTGACCCGGTTTCCTGGAGTACCACAAGTTCATAAATAGCTTTGCTGGAATTCAGTTATAGATGAGCTGCACAACCTAGATGGGATTGGCCACAAGGAGGCGCCCTGGAAGCGCTCTCCGGAGGTCTGTGGTGCCTGCCGGGGTCAGGGGTTGCAGACGTTGGCAGGACATTTTGGGAAACCTCCATCAGCCCTGCAGCTGCTTCCACTACATGTGGCCTGTGAGTAAATGGAGGACGAAGCCCTGATAGGAGAAGGGTCGCCACCTGGCCCAGTGCGGACCGCCGCAGGACTTGTTCTCCTTTGTCTCCCCGTTTTGATACAAGATTGACTGCTGCTTTTGGATCTTTAACAGTTTGCAGTCTGCTGAAATCCATTTCCCCCAGAGTTTACTGTTTCTAGTGAGATCTTTGAAGTTTCTTTGTGAATCCGCCTCTATTCTCTTAGCATTTATTATCCATTTGCTCTGAATGGGATCATTATGCTAATACACTGTAGGGATTGTAATAACTCATTTATCGGCAGCCATCTCCGTCTCCTCTGTAACCTGTTGTGTAGCGCAGCGTGTAGCTGTACTGTCAAACTTCCCAGCTGTAGTAGCATTGCTAAATGCAGGCCTTCACAATGGCCGCCCCAGGCTTCCTGGGATTGAGGACCGTCAATTGTTCCCTGCTGTCTGTTCCACTTCTTTAAAGGGGTTTTCCAGGCAAAAGAAATATATTTCTAAATCCACTTTAAACCAGGACTGTGGAGTCGTTAAGCCAAACCTTCGACGACTCAATTTCTAGGACTCCGACTCCACCAAATTGGGCTTCGACTCCACAGCCATGCAAAACAGTCCATTGCCTAAGTGGTTAATATAGATGCCGTATGCTTCCTGTAGCCGCTCTCTCCTGTCCCGGCAGTTACCAGTCCTTCGGCACGTGATAGCAGGCGGCTGCTTAGCTAATGAAATAAGTCCACTCCATGGATGGAAATGCAGACGAGCAAATGCCGAGGCCTGAAATGGAGGATCAGGGCACCTGGCCTAATGGAATGATGGCATTAACTTCTCAGTTTGGAAATAACCCTTTCCCACCTCTACATGTGTTACGTGATATCTTGCTGATTGCTGGGATTCCACCTCTTGGGCCTCCACTGATTTCGAGGATAGGGGTCTGTAGTGTCCCATTGGAATGGAAAAGCACAAGTAAGCCACCGCTCCATTTATTGATTATGGGACTGGCAGAGATTGCTGAGCACTGTACATGGTGATCTCCAGAAGTCTCATGGACAGTGAACTGTGCGTCCCACTGCTCCATTCCTATGGGCACCTGGCTCAACAAAGGACCCAATGGTGGGTCCCCAGCGATCAGGAAGTTAATGCCCATCCTAAATTGAGTTCACCCTTTTTTGTTTTTTTAATTTCCTATTTTTTCCTCCCCTTCTTCCCGCAGCCATAACTTTTATTTTTCTGTCTACATAGACATATAAGGGCTTGCTTTTTGCAGGAGTTGTACTGTTGAATGAGACCATTCATTTTACAACAGTATACTAGAAAAAAAAAATTCCAAGTGAGGTGAAATTGTAAAAAAAAAAAATACAATTCTGACATTATTTTTTTTGAGAATTGTTTTTATGGTGTACATTTTGTGGTAAAAATGACCATGCAGTATGATTCTACTCATCAGTAGGATTACGGCGATACCAAACGTCCTTTTTTTTGTCATTTTAGTGATGAAAAACTGAAGTTTGTCCCCATTTTCCGAGACCTGTAGCATTTTTCTTTTTCTTCCAATAGAGCTGTATGGTAGCTTATAATTAGTACCATTTTGGTTTAAATATGACTTTGTGATCACTTGTTGCGACATTTTTTTTGTGGGAAAAAAACTTACACTTGGCGTTCTTGATTTTTTTTCAGTTTACGATGTTTTCCGATCTAGCTAACTGTTTATATTGTTTGATAGATTAGACTTTTCTGAACGCGGTGACACCACGTGTGTATTTTTTTAATATATATATATATTTTTCAATGTGGGGAAAAGGGATTGATTTGAACTTTTAGTCGCGCCAATGGGAGGAGGTAATGACACGCTGGCATGACGGCGCTTGTGAAATGCCGCTGTCTGATTGACAGTGGCATTTAACATGTTAACAATGATGGGCGGAGCTCCGATCCACCCACATTTGTTAGCGGCAGGTCGTGGCCCTAATACACAGCCATCGCCTGCCGGGTATGGGGCTGGCTCGCTGCATGAACCCCCTCCATACACTTCCGGCTTGAGCCGTTTATATACTTGTATTTGAATAAAAGTTTATATACACACTGCACATACACATGTACAGCTCCTTCAAAAATGAAGAGACCACCACATCAAAGCCCTGTCATGGGCAGCCCAATCTCCAGACCTGAACCCCATTGAAAACCTCTGGAATGTAATCAAGAGGATGATGGATAGTCACAAGTCATCAAACAAAGAAGAACTGCTTACATTTTTGCGCCAGGAGCCGTGTGAAAGACTGGTGGAAAGCATGCCAAGACGCATGAAAGCTGTGATTAAAAATCATGGTTATTCCACAAAATATTGATTTCTGAACTCTTCCTGAGTTAAAACATTAGTATTGTTTTTTTTCTAAATGATTATGAACTTGTTTTCTTTGCATTATTTGAGGTCTGAAAGCACTGTTTTTTTTTCTAATTTTGACCATTTCTCCTTTTCAGAAAAAAATACTAAATGTATTGCTTGGAACTTAGGAGACATGTCAGTGTTTTATAGAATAAAAGAACAATTTACATTTTACTCAAAAATATACCTCTAAAGATAAAAATCAGACAAACTGAACATTTTGCAGTGGTCTCTTAATTTTTGCCAGAGCTGTATATGCGCACACTGCACGTACACATGTAAGTTTGCACACACTGCACGTATACATGTATAAACACACACTGCACGTACACACGTATGCATGTATATCAACACACTGCATGTACGGTACACACCAGACTAACCTTTCTTCAATTCCTCTTGACTCCTGCAGTTAAAGAAACTTTGAGATCATGGTTAAGGTTACATTCACATTTGCGTTGTGCGGTGCTGCGTCGGCGACACAACGCAAACCAAAACGCATGCAAAACGCATTGTTTTGTGAGGCATGCTTCCTTTTTTGGCATGATTTTGGATGCAAAAAAAAATGCAACTTGCTGCGTCCTCTGCGCTCAGACGCGTGTGCCAAAAAAGACGCATGCATCACAAAACGCAATGCAACGCATGTCCATGCGCCCCCATGTTAAATATAGGGACGCATGCGTCGCTGCTGCTGCGCCCGACGCAGCCTGGCAGAACGCAAATGTGAACATAGCCAACATGACTTGATGTCAGCAAAGGTCCTTAAGCAGTCTTAAGGGAATAGTCTCCCACCCCCCTACAAACTTTTCCAGAATGCTGTAGATAAGCCCCTGATGCTGGTGGGCTTAGCTCGCCTTCAATTTTGGGGGTGACAGGTTCCCTTTAAGTTCCTGCAGCCTCCTTTTGGTGACATCATGGTCACGTGACCGTGATGTCACCAAAGATCCTTAAGTTTTTTTTAACCTTGGAATAGAAATACTTGGAGCTCCTAAGACGGTGGGGTCCATCTGACCAGTTCCCCAAAACACAATTTCTTACTGTAACTATGGCTTCTTTTTTGAATAGGGCTTTTACTTCAAACAAAAATTACTCCAAAAATCCTGTAAAATCATGCTAGGGTTTATTTTCTGGGTAGCTCTTATGTTAGGGGAAACACGGTACTTTAATCTACATGTTTGCCGATCAGTGGTTCTTTAATAGGCTGTTCAGACAGGCTAACTGCACTTTCTATGCACACAAAACAATGACATGATCGTTCTCTGCGCATGTCCTCGGCGAAAATGATGATCTTTAAGCAAGCTTGAAAATAATTTTACCCAACAAACAGGTTTTTTGTTCATCAGGTGATCGGCCGCCTGTTTACATTGTCCGATTATTGGGAAAATAGCTCTACTTGGAATACTCATTCCCTGTAACCAGTGTAAATGCGCCTGATGCTGTGTATGCGACTCCCCTGTCAAACTCTGCAGCTAGACACCCAACATATTTTGGAGACTGTGCTAGTTTATCAGATTTTTAGTGCACGCAGTCTGGACAGTATAGGTAGGTCTCCAATTGATTCCCTATAAGAGAACAACGTCCTTTGCTGCACCAGGTTATTGAAATCAGGAACTTTGTCAGACTGCAAATTGGATATAAAGTGGCTGCGACTTGATACACAAGAATTAGCTCATATCATTTTCTTTCTCAGTACAAATACCCTAATAACAATGAGTTCTGCTCAGTGTCAGGTCAGGACCAGTAAAGATTCACAATGTACTGGTAGGTGACTGGCAGTAATCTGCAGCTGAGCTTTGTCAGCCTGTGACTTATTGAGTTGCAGTTTGACAAGTAATGTATTGTGTCCAGCACAACTCTCTATGGATTGGGTCTTAGTACTTGCTGGCAAGTAAACCAGATGCTCCACTGAGGGAATGGGACAGATATGTACATCTGCAGGAGGCAGACATTGCAGTACTCAGTGCATATCACATAAATGGCATGTCTGGATGTCTCAAGAGCCCCCTTCTTTGTGTCGATGACCCTCAATTCTCAGGACTGGACATTGGCACAAACCCCTTATCTCTACTACCTGGGCAACTTTATTGCTATGGCCTCCTGTAACTTTCAGATAAATCTGTCATCCTGTGATGCAGCAATCCATCCTTGTGGCAACTGCAGTGTATGCCGAATAAACATAATGGGTGGTCTGCTGGGTGGATTATTAAATGTCCAAAGATAGGTATTTTGACTAGGGATGGGCGGACTTTTGGGTTCAGCTGAACTTTATAAAAAAAAAAAAAAGTTTGGGTACTAAAACGGTTCTCGATCCCCATTCAAGTGAATGGGGCTCCCAAACATCCAGCGGTTTCCATGTTGTCCTCTGTGTGACACTGTGGGAAATACCGCCTCTGACCTGCAGTTACCTTACTGAAGTCACACCCGCTGGGTATCGCAGACCGCTGAAGGCTCCTACTCTGTCAACAGAGGACAGCGTGTGAACCAGCGGCTGTGAAAAGGATACCGCCGATCAGGCGTCTACTACTACTCTCGTCATCATGCACCTGGTTTTGTTGATGGCAGTGAGAGCAGGCGACGCTGATGAAAGTATTCAGGAGCCGGCGCATGTACATAGTTGGAAATATGTCATTTACATAAATAGTGCAGTGCTAATAAATAAACAAAAGAAAAAAAACCTTGTGTGGGGCCTCCCCTTATTTTTAATACCCAGCTGCAGGAAAGCAGACAGCAGGGGTCTGGTGTTCATTATTCTGGGAAGGGGGCAATAAACATAGAGCTTCCCAGGCAATCAGTATCAGATCACAGCTGTCTGCATAGCCTTTACTGGTTATTAAAAAGTGGTGACTCCAAAAAATATTACGTGGCGTCCCCTCTATTTTTAATAACCAGCAAAGGTTAAGCAGACAGCTGCGGGCTGATATTAATAGGCTGGGGAAGAGGCTATTGATATTGGGCCCCCTTCCCAGACGAGTAACCCTGGCCCTCCATTAGATGCGCTAATCCTGGATCTTAGCCTTGGCTCTTCCCGATTTGTCCTGGTGTGTTATCCAGCAGGGTAATGGTTTTGGGGTTGGTATCACCTGTCTAATGTCCACTGACATCAAGCCCAGGTGTTAGTAATGGAGAGGTGTCTATTAGTGATGACCGAGTATACTCGTTACTCGAGATTTCCCGAACATGCTCGGGTGTCCTCCCGAAAAATTTTTAGTGCTCGCAGTTTTCGTTTTCTTCGCTGCAGCTGAATGATTTACATCTGTTAGCCAGCTTGATTACGTGTGGGGATTGCCTAGCAACCAGGCAACCCCCACATGTACTTATGCTGGCTAGTAGCTGTAAATCATGCAGCTGCGTCAACAAAAACTAAATCTCCGAGCACTAAAAAATACCCTGAGACCCCCTGAGCATGCTCGGGAAATCCCGAGCAACGAGTATACTTGCTTCTCACTAGTGTCTTTTAGACACCCCCATTACTAACCCTGTAGTAAAAGCAATAAACACACAGAGAAAAGTCCTTTTAATTGTAAATAGCGCTTCCCGACAATTACCCTCTCTTACCAATTTATTACCTTTAAAATAAAAAAATAATCAAAGGGGTCCGCCATAAATCCATCAAATGTCCCACAACGATCCCCCGACTCTGCTACATCCGAAATGCAGTGCTGAGTGGTGACATCAGTAATGTGACCGCACAGCAGCCGGAACACAATGACAGCAGCATGTGAATCCAGCTCCTGCAATGAGCGCTGACGTCCATAAGCTTATCGCAGTTCATTGGCTGTGAACTGCATTAACCTTACTGACGTCTGCGCTCGCAGCATGAGAAATTTATCATGCTCCGAACAGTGACATATTAATCTTTATTTGTTTATAGCGCTAACATATTCTGCAGCGCTTTTACAGTTTTTTTGCACACATTATCATCGCTGTCCCCGATGGAGCTCACAATCTAAATTCCCTGTCAGTATGTCTTTAGAATGTGGGAAGAAACCGGAGTACCCGGAGGAAACCCACGCAAACCCTGGGAGAACATACAAACTCCTTGCAGATGTTGTCCTTGATGGGATTTGAACCCAGGACTAAAGCCCTGCAAGGCTGCAGTGCTAACCACTGAGCCACTGTGACATCTGTAAGGTTACCGCAGTTCATCGGCTCTGAACTGTGATAACCTTACTGACGTGAGCGGTAGTCACAGCAGCTGGAACCACACGCTGCCGTCAGTGTATTCTGGCAACTGTGCTGAGCTGTCATATTACTGATGTCACTGCTCAGCACTGCATCTGGATGTTTTAGAGTATTCAATCGACATGGGATGGATTTACAGTTGACCTCTTTGGATTTTTTTTTTTTTTTTTTTTTTTAAGGTAATAAATGGGTAAAAGAGGGTTGGGGAGTGCTTTTTACAATTAAAGGACTTTTTTCTGTGTGTTTATTGCTTTCGACTACTGAGTTAGACTGATTGACACCTATGTCATTACACAGCTGAGATCAACCCCAAAACATTACCCTGCTTGCTAATGCAGCATGGCAAACGGGAAGAGCTAGGCAAAGCTCCCGAATTTGTCCATCTAAAGGTTGCGCCTTTCCTGGGGTGGCTTCGGGCTGCTATTTTTAGTCTGGGGGGTGCAATATCCATGGACTTTCCCAGCCTGAGAATACTGGCCCCTGTCTGCTTTACCCTGGCTGGTTATCAACAATAGGGAAGCCCAAACACCATTTTTTTTTTCAAATTACCGTACTTATGTAAGTAAAAAAAATTAACTGGTGGGATAGGACCTCTATTTTTTTATAACCAGCCAAGGTAAACAAGACGGCTAAGGGCTGCAGCTGTCTGTTTTACCTGTGCTTGTTATCAGAAATAGAGGGGCCACAACATCTTTTGTGATTGTTTAGTTTTGTTTTTTTTTTATATTGTGCTGGCTAATCACAGCCATGCCAATTCATGGCATGGTTATGATGGAGCCGAAAGTTAACACACCAAAAAGGCTTGTTTCAAAAAGCTTTGTTTGGGCTGCCGAACCCGAACAGTAACACAGACTTCCTTGTTCGGGGGAAGTGTACGAACTTTACTGTTCGGGTTTGCCCATCACTAATTTTGACCTCACTGGTAAACTTCACCAAGACACCTCCATAAGACATACCAACATAACGAAAGATTGTTACAAAATGTCTTGCTATTTCTTTTAATCTGCTGAGTCTCTTGACTGCTTCCTATAATGTGAAATTCAACACTATTGTGCGGTTCTGTGCTGGAGACAAGTACCAGATTGTCGCTATTCAATACTTGTAGCACTCTTCACTACAGTGCTTCAGGTGCGCAAGCGTCTCACTTCACTCTAGTAGTGTTATTATAGGATTGTGTTATAATCAGGGACCCCCTATACAGTAGGGAACAATTCTCATCGTCTGCAGAAGAGAGCTGACATCTGATGTCGGTATATTGTCATTTCTCTTAGGATCGTGGAGATGGCCATCTTCCAAATATTGCCTTCTGCTTCTGATGTGATCCATGCACATTGATAGCATCAGATTAATGTCCGTGTTCTCTGGCCCTTAAAATGATTATCAAGTTAGCTGCAGGAATATCCTCTCCACATGGAGACTGCCCAGACCTCTAATATCCTGTCATCTGTTTATTTTATTTTCTGTTTATAGCTCTTGGTCGGTGCGGTCCCCTCCCCCTCCTCTTCCTCTGCTGCTCTTTCACGCAGTTTCCATGTCCTCCTCGCTTGCCATCTTTATTATGTCACCT